>NC_088217.1:5170009-5270009 GCF_036934945.1 Oncorhynchus masou masou
AGTATGCTATATTACCACAAAGACACATGGCCGGGAATCAGACAGGATGCTGATCATATACAGTATGCTATATTACCACAAAGACACATGGCCGGGAATCAGGCAGGATGCTGATCATATACAGTATGCTATATTACCACAAAGACACATGGCCGGGAATCAGACAGGATGCTGATCATATACAGTATGCTATATTACCACAAAGACACATGGCTAGGAATCAGACAGGATGCTGATCATATACAGTATGCTATATTACCACAAAGACACATGGCTAGGAATCAGACAGGATGCTGATCATATACAGTATGCTATATTACCACAACGACACATGGCTAGGAATCAGGCAGGATGCTGATCCTATACAGTATGCTATATTACCACAAATACACATGGCTAGGAATCAGACAGGATGCTGCGTACTATGATCTGAATCTGTTAGCTGTAGCCTTTGTTTTTGCATTGTTATTTTTGGAGTTTATAGCTGTAGTGTTATAATATAATGTGTTTTCTCCTGTCTGGATGCTACTCATCTGTTTCTGAGTCTCTGAACTGTTTTCTGTTTTGTTATTCTTTTTTAAATGCATTTTATGACTGCGGTGATATTTAACAGTATATTTTTTCTGTTCTGTGTGAAGGTGACTATGTTATAAAAGAGGATATGTTGTTTTATTAAAATAGTATATATATTTTTTTAAATATATATTATTTTTTTTAGTATGTTTTTTTTTTTAAGAGTATAATTTTTTGTTGTGTTTTTTTTTATTAAAAGAGTATATTTTTTTGTTCTGTTGTGTTTCAGGTGACCTGCTTCCAACAGATGGAGTGTTGATACAGGGGAACGACCTGAAGATAGACGAGAGTTCACTAACAGGAGAGTCTGATCACGTCAAAAAAGCAGCCGACAGAGACCCGATGCTGCTGTCTGGTCAGTCAGTTATTTATTGTGATGTTACAGATGTCCCGTGTGGCTCAGAGTGGAGAGCAAGCAATGCTAACGGTCATGAATTTGATACCGACTGAGAACACTGTACTACTGTGTATTCACATACTGTACTACTGTGTATTCACATACTGTACTGCTGTGTGTTCACATACTGTACTACTGTGTGTTCACATACTGTACTACGGTGAATTCACATACTGTACTACGGTGTGTTCACATACTGTAGGTTGATCTGGATTAAAAACCACATGCTATACTATGGTGTGTTCACATACTGTAGGTTGATCTGGATTAAAAACCACATACTATACTACAGTGTATTCACATACTGTAGGTTGATCTGGATTAAAAACCACATGCTATACTATGGTGTATTCACATACTGTAGGTTGATCTGGATTAAAAACCACATGCTATACTATGGTGTATTCACATACTGTAGGTTGATCTGGATTAAAAACCACATGCTATACTATGGTGTATTCACATACTGTAGGTTGATCTGGATTAAAAACCACATGCTATACTACGGTGTATTCACATACTGTAGGTTGATCTGGATTAAAAACCACATGCTATACTATGGTGTATTCACATACTGTAGGTTGATCTGGATTAAAAGCCACATGCTATACTATGGTGTATTCACATACTGTAGGTTGATCTGGATTAAAAACCACATGCTATACTATGGTGTATTCACATACTGTAGGTTGATCTGGATTAAAAACCACATGCTATACTACGGTGTATTCACATACTGTAGGTTGATCTGGATTAAAAACCACATGCTATACTATGGTGTATTCACATACTGTAGGTTGATCTGGATTAAAAGCCACATGCTATACTACGGTGTATTCACATACTGTAGGTTGATCTGGTTTAAAAACCACATGCTATACTACAGTGTATTCACATACTGTAGGTTGATCTGGATTAAAAACCACATGCTATACTACAGTGTATTCACATACTGTAGGTTGATCTGGATTAAAATCCACATGCTATACTATGGTGTATTCACATACTGTAGGTTGATCTGGATTAAAAGCCACATGCTATACTATGGTGTATTCACATACTGTAGGTTGATCTGGATTAAAATCCACATGCTATACTATGGTGTATTCACATACTGTAGGTTGATCTGGATTAAAAGCCACATGCTATACTATGGTGTATTCACATACTGTAGGTTGATCTGGATTAAATACCACATACTATACTATGGTGTATTCACATACTGTAGGTTGATCTGGATTGAAAGCCACATGCTATACTACGGTGTGTGTTCACATACTGTAGGTTGATCTGGATTAAATACCACATACTATACTATGGTGTATTCACATACTGTAGGTTGATCTGGATTGAAAGCCACATGCTATACTACGGTGTGTGTTCACATACTGTAGGTTGATCTGGATTAAATACCACATACTATACTATGGTGTATTCACATACTGTAGGTTGATCTGGATTGAAAGCCACATGCTATACTATGGTGTGTTCACATACTGTAGGTTGATCTGGATTAAATACCACATACTATACTATGGTGTGTTCACATACTGTAGGTTGATCTGGATTGAAAGCCACATGCTATACTACGGTGTGTGTTCACATACTGTAGGTTGATCTGGATTAAAAAGCACATACTGTACTACGGTGTGTTCACATACTGTAGGTTGATCTGGATTAAATACCACATACTATACTATGGTGTATTCACATACTGTAGGTTGATCTGGATTGAAAGCCACATGCTATACTACGGTGTGTGTTCACATACTGTAGGTTGATCTGGATTAAAAAGCACATACTGTACTACGGTGTGTTCACATACTGTAGGTTGATCTGGATTAAATACCACATACTATACTATGGTGTATTCACATACTGTAGGTTGATCTGGATTGAAAGCCACATGCTATACTACGGTGTGTGTTCACATAGTGTAGGTTGATCTGGATTAAATACCACATACTATACTACGGTGTATTCACATACTGTAGGTTGATCTGGTTTAAAAACCACATGCTATACTACAGTGTATTCACATACTGTAGGTTGATCTGGATTAAAATCCACATGCTATACTATGGTGTATTCACATACTGTAGGTTGATCTGGATTAAAAGCCACATGCTATACTATGGTGTATTCACATACTGTAGGTTGATCTGGATTAAATACCACATACTATACTATGGTGTATTCACATACTGTAGGTTGATCTGGATTGAAAGCCACATGCTATACTACGGTGTGTGTTCACATACTGTAGGTTGATCTGGATTAAATACCACATACTATACTATGGTGTATTCACATACTGTAGGTTGATCTGGATTGAAAGCCACATGCTATACTATGGTGTGTTCACATACTGTAGGTTGATCTGGATTAAATACCACATACTATACTATGGTGTGTTCACATACTGTAGGTTGATCTGGATTGAAAGCCACATGCTATACTACGGTGTGTGTTCACATACTGTAGGTTGATCTGGATTAAAAAGCACATACTGTACTACGGTGTGTTCACATACTGTAGGTTGATCTGGATTAAATACCACATACTATACTATGGTGTATTCACATACTGTAGGTTGATCTGGATTGAAAGCCACATGCTATACTACGGTGTGTGTTCACATACTGTAGGTTGATCTGGATTAAAAAGCACATACTGTACTACGGTGTGTTCACATACTGTAGGTTGATCTGGATTAAATACCACATACTATACTATGGTGTATTCACATACTGTAGGTTGATCTGGATTGAAAGCCACATGCTATACTACGTTGTGTGTTCACATACTGTAGGTTGATCTGGATTAAAAAGCACATACTGTACTACGGTGTGTTCACATACTGTAGGTTGATCTGGATTAAAAAGGATCTGCTAAATGGAATAGACAGCGGTACTTAAGTACTATTTCAGAAGGTCCGGTCACACAAATTTCCCAGGTGGCAAAGGTCTGGATGGAGTAACAAACCACCCACAGGACCACCCCGTGCGACCCTAAACTGTTCACACTCCTCTTGACAACCCGTGCGACCCCAAACTGTTCACGCTCCTCTTGTCGATGAAGAGAACATTTTGCAGTTTTAAAGCTAATTTCCTGCAAATCTACAAAATGTTCCATGTGGGTCGAAGACCTTAGTTTTTGGAGAAAAAAAAGTATGAGTACGGGGGCTCAAAGTATATAATTCAAATGCTTGTGGGTTTACTATTCTGTCTTGTTCACAAACTGACTTGTACACCATGCATGGTTTCAGGAGGCCTTGTGTTGTCTATCTCAATCTATTAGTCAAGTTACAACAGGATGACAGTGGTTCAATGGGATCGTAATTCTTAGTTGATTATCAACAGAGAGAAGCTGATATGCACTTTGTTCTCTGTACTGGCTTTCTTCTCTCTTCCATAGAGTTGACTCATATTGTGGAGGGAGGAATAATATTTCATATACTGGAAATGTATTATCTCTCTCCATCTCTCTCTCTCTCTCTCTCTCTCTCCATCTCTCTCTCTCTCTCTCTGTTCTCTCTCTGTCTCTCTCTCTCTCTGTCTCTCTCTCTCTGTCTCTCTCTCTCTGTTCTCTCAATTCAATTCAATTCAATTCAATTCAAGGGGCTTTATTGGCATGGGAAACATGTGTTAACATTGCCAAAGCAAGTAAGGTAAACAATAAAAATTAACATTAGACATCACACATACAGAAGTTTCAAAACAATAAAGACATTGAAAATGTCATATTATATATATATATATACAGTGTTTTTACAAGGTACGAATTTGAAAGGACACAAGATAAAATAAATAAGCATAGATATGGGTTGTATTTACAATGGTGCTTGTTCCTCACTGGTTGCCCTTTTCTCGTGGCAACAGGTCACAAATCTTGCTGCTCTGATGGCACACTGTGGAATTTCACCCAGTAGATATGGGAGTTTTTCAAAATTGGATTTGTTTTCGAATTCTTTGTGGATCTGTGTAATCTGAGGGAAATATGTCTCTCTAATATGGTCATACATTGGGCAGGAGGTTAGGAAGTGCAGCTCAGTTTCCACCTCATTTTGTGGGCAGTGAGCACATAGCCTGTCTTCTCTTGAGAGCCATGTCTGCCTACGGCGGCCTTTCTCAATAGCAAGGCTATGCTCGCTGAGTCTGTACATAGTCAAAGCTTTCCTTAATTTTGGGTCAGTCACAGTGGTCAGGTATTCTGCCGCTGTGTACTCTCTGTGTAGGGCCAAATAGCATTCTAGTTTGCTCTGTTTTTTTGTTAATTCTTTCCAATGTGTCAAGTAATTATCTTTTTGTTTTCTCATGATTTGGTTGGGTCTAATTGTGCTGCTGTCATGGGGCTCTGTAGGGTGTGTTTGTGTTTGTGAACAGAGCCCCAGGACCAGCTTGCTTAGGGGACTCTTCTCCAGGTTCATCTCTCTGTAGGTGATGGCTTTGTTGTGGAAGGTTTGGGAATCGCTTCCTTTTAGGTGGTTATAGAATTTAACAGCTCTTTTCTGGATTTTGATAATTAGTGGGTATCGGCCTAATTCTGCTCTGCATGCACTATTTGGTGTTCTACGTTGTACACGGAGGATATTTTTGCAGAATTCTGCGTGCAGAGTCTCAATTTGGTGTTTGTCCCATTTTGTAAAGTCTTGGTTGGTGAGCGGACCCCAGACCTTACAACCATAAAGGGCAATGGGCTCTATGACTGATTCAAGTATTTTTAGCCAAATCCTAATTGGTATGTTGAAATTTATGTTCCTTTTGATGGCATAGAATGCCCTTCTTGCCTTGTCTCTCAGATCGTTCACAGCTTTGTGGAAGTTACCTGTGGCGCTGATGTTTAGGCCAAGGTATGTATAGTTTTTTGTGTGCTCTAGGGCAACAGTGTCTAGATGGAATTTGTATTTGTGGTCCTGGTGACTGGACCTTTTTGGAACACCATTATTTTGGTCTTACTGAGATTTACTGTCAGGGCCCAGGTCTGACAGAATCTGTGCATAAGATCTAGGTGCTGCTGTAGGCCCTCCTTGGTTGGTGACAGAAGCACCAGATCATCAGCAAACAGCAGACATTTGACTTCAGATTCTAGTAGGGTGAGGCCGGGTGCTGCAGACTTTTCTAGTGCCCGTGCCAGTTCGTTGATATATATGTTGAAGAGGGTGGGGCTTAAGCTGCATCCCTGTCTAACCCCACGACCCTGTGTGAAGTAATTTGTGTGTTTTTTGCCAATTTTAACCGCACACTTGTTGTTTGTGTACATGGATTTTATGATGTCGTATGTTTTACCCCCAACACCACTTTCCATCAGTTTGTATAGCAGACCCTCATGCCAAATTGAGTCGAAGGCTTTTTTTGAAATCAACAAAGCATGAGAAGACTTTGCCTTTGTTTTGGTTTGTTTGGTTGTCAATTAGGGTGTGCAGGGTGAATACATGGTCTGTTGTACGGTAATTTGGTAAAAAGCCAATTTGACATTTGCTCAGTACATTGTTTTCATTGAGGAAGTGCACGAGTCTGCTGTTAATGATAATGCAGAGGATTTTCCCAAGGTTACTGTTGACGCATATTCCACGGTAGTTATTGGGGTCAAATTTGTCTCCATTTTTGTGGATTGGGGTGATCAGTACTTGGTTCCAAATATTGGGGAAGATGCCAGAGCTAAGGATGATGTTAAAGAGTTTTAGTATAGCCAATTGGAATTTGTTGTCTGTATATTTGATCATTTCATTGAGGATACCATCAACACCACAGGCCTTTTTGGGTTGGAGGGTTTTTATTTTGTCCTGTAACTCATTCAATGTAATTGGAGAATCCAGTGGGTTCTGGTAGTCTTTAATAGTTGATTCTAAGATCTGTATTTGATCATGTATATGTTTTTGCTCTTTATTCTTTGTTATAGAGCCAAAAAGATTGGAGAAGTGGTTTACCCATACATCTCCATTTTGGATAGATAATTCTTCATGTTGTTGTTTGTTTAGTGTTTTCCAATTTTCCCAGAAGTGGTTAGAGTCTATGGATTTTTCAATTACATTGAGCTGATTTCTGACATGCTGTTCCTTCTTTTTCCGTAGTGTATTTCTGTATTGTTTTAGTGATTCACCATAGTGAAGGCGTAGACTCAGGTTTTCCGGGTCTCTATGTTTTTGGTTGGACAGGTTTCTCAATTTCTTTCTTAGATTTTTGCATTCTTCATCAAACCATTTGTCATTGTTGTTAATTTTCTTCGGTTTTCTATTTGAGATTTTTAGATTTGATAGGGAAGCTGAGAGGTCAAATATACTGTTAAGATTTTCTACTGCCAAGTTTACACCTTCACTATTACAGTGGAACGTTTTACCCAGGAAATTGTCTAAAAGGGATTGAATTTGTTGTTGCCTAATTGTTTTTTGGTAGGTTTCCAAACTGCATTCCTTCCATCTATAGCATTTCTCAATGTTACTCAGTTCCTTTGGCTTTGATGCCTCATGATTGAGTATTGCTCTGTTTAGGTCTCTCTCTGTCTCTCTCTCTCTGTCTCTCTCTCTCTGTTCTCTCTCTCTCTGTCTCGTCTCTCTCTGTCTCTCTCTCTCTCTCCCTCCTCTCTCCGTTTCTCTCTCTCGCTTGCTTTCTCTCTCTCAATCTCTCCCTCTCTCTCGATCTCTCCCTCTCTCTCTCCCTCCTCTCTCTGTCTCTCTCTCTCCCTCCTTTCTCCGTCTCTCTCTCTCGCCCGCTCTCTCTCTCTCGCTCTCTCACTCTCTCTTTCTCTCTCTTTCTCTCTCTCTCTCTCACTCCCTCTCTCCTTCTCTATCTATATATCTCTCTCTTTCTCTCTCCCTCTCCTTCTCCCTCTCTCTCTTTCTCTCTCTCTCTTTCTCTCTCTCTCTCTCTCTGTCCCTCTCTCCTTTTCTATCTATTTCTCTCTCTTTCTCCCATTATCCTTCTCTTTCTCTCTCCCTCTCTCTTGTTCCTGTTCTCCTTCTCTCTTTCTCTCTCTCTCTCTCTCCCTCCTCTCTCCATCTTATTTTGATACAACCTGTAATTTGAATTCATTTTTATTTAGATGTCATTTAATGGACATATACAAAATAGTCCAAATTGGTGAAGTGAAATGAATTAAATAGCTGTATACTAATGTATAATAGAGAAAAGAGGTACATATGTATTCATCCTCTTTGCTATGAAGCCCCTAAATAAGATCTGGTGCAACCAATTACCTTCAGAAGTCATATAATTAGTTAAATAAAGTCCACCTGTGTGCAATCTAAGTGTCACATGATCTGTCACATGATCTCAGTACATATACACCTGTTCTTAAAGGCCCCACAGTCTGCAACACCTCTAATCAAAGGGCACCACCAAGCAAGCGGCACCATGAAGACCAAGGAGCTCTCCAAACAGGTCAGGGACAAAGTGGGGGAGAAGTACAGGTCAGGGTTGGGTTAGAAAAACATATCTGAATCTTTGAACATCCCACAGAGCACCATTAAATCCATTATTAAAACATGGAAAGAATATGGCACCACAACAAACCTGACAAGAGCCCACCCAAACTCACAGACCAGGCAAGGAGGGCATTAATCAGAGAGGCAACAAAGAGACCAAAGATAATGCTGTAGGATCTCCATTAAATCCATTATTAAAACATGGAAAGAATATGGCACCACAACAAACCTGACAAGAGCCCACCCAAACTCACAGACCAGGCAAGGAGGGCATTAATCAGAGAGGCAACAAAGAGACCAAAGATAACCCTGAAGGAGCTCCATTAAATCCATTATTAAAACATGGAAAGAATATGGCACCAAAACAAACCTGACAAGAGCCCACCCAAACTCACAGACCAGGCAAGGAGGGCATTAATCAGAGAGGCAACAAAGAGACCAAAGATAACGCTGAAGGAGCTCCACATTGGAGATCTGTCCATAGGACCACGTTAAGCCAAACATTCCACAGAGCTGGGCTTTACAGAAGAGTGGCCAGAAAAAAAGCCATTGCGTAAAGAAAAAAATAAGCAACTATGTTTGGTGTTCGCCAAAAGGCATATGGGAGACTCCCCTAACACATGGAAGAATGTACTCTGGTCAGATGAGACTAATGTTGAGGTTTTTGGCCTTCAAGGAAAACACTATGTCTGGCGCAAACCCAACACCTATCACCACCCCGAGAACACCATGTTTTTCATCGGCAGGGACTGGGAATCTGGTCAGAATTGAAGGAATGATGGAGGGAAACCTGTTTCAGTCTTCCAGAGATTTGAGAGTGGGACGGAGGTTCACCTTCCAGCAGGACAATGACCCTAAGCATACTGCTAAAGCAACACTCGCGTGGTTTAAGGGGAAATATGTAAATGTCTGGAATGGCCTAGTCAAAGCCCAGACCTCAATCCAACTGAGAATCTGTGGTATGACTTAAAGATTGCTGTACACCAGCGCAACCCATCCAACTTGAAGGAGCAGTTTTGCCTTGAAGAATGGGCAAATATCCCAGTGGCTAGATGTGCCAAGCTTATAGAGCCATACCCCAAGAGACTTGCAGCTGTAATTGCTGCAAAAGGTGGCTCTACAAAGTATTGATTTTGGAGGGGAGGGGGTGAATAGCTATGCACTTTCAAGTTTTCTGTTTTTTTTGGTCTTATTTCTTGTATGTTTCGCAATAAAAATATTTTGCATCTTCAAAGTGGTAGGCATGTTGCATAAATCAAATGATACAACCCCCCCCCCAAAAAAAAAGAAAATCAATTTTAATTCCAGTTTGTAAGGCAACAAAATAGGACAAATGACAAGGTGGTGAATACATTCATAAGCCACTGTACTGTGCCTGCTGTTACAAACCACTGTACTGTGCCTGCTGTTACAAACCACTGCACTGTGCCTGCTGTTACAAGCCACTGTACTGTGCCTGCAGTTACAAACCACTGTACTGTGCCTGCTGTTACAAACCACTGTACTGTGCCTGCTGTTACAAGCCACTGTACTGTGCCTGCTGTTACAAACCACTGTGCCTGCTGTTACAAGCCACTGTACTGTGCCTGCTGTTACAAACCACTGCACTGTGCCTGCTGTTACAAACCACTGCACTGTGCCTGCTGTTACAAACCACTGTACTGTGCCTGCTGTTACAAGCCACTGTACTGTGCCTGCTGTTACAAACCACTGTACTGTGCCTGCTGTTACAAACCACTGTACTGTGCCTGCTGTTACAAGCCACTGTACTGTGCCTGCTGTTACAAGCCACTGTACTGTGCCTGCTGTTACAAGCCACTGTACTGTGCCTGCTGTTACAAGCCACTGCACTGTGCCTGCTGTTACAAGCCACTGTACTGTGCCTGCTGTTACAAGCCACTGTACTGTGCCTGCTGTTACAAGCCACTGCACTGTGCCTGCTGTTACAAACCACTGTACTGTGCCTGCTGTTACAAACCACTGTACTGTGCCTGCTGTTACAAACCACTGTACTGTGCCTGCTGTTACAAGCCACTGTACTGTGCCTGCTGTTACAAGCCACTGTACTGTGCCTGCTGTTACAAGCCACTGTATATATGTTAGTGTACAGGTCAGTGCATTCCATTTCTGTTCTCTGACAGCCAATCGGATATTGATGAATAGGATCCATAATTCTGTTTCATAATCTCCTTGTGTGTGTGTGTGTGTGTGTGTGTGTGTGTGTGTGTGTGTGTGTGTGTGTGTGTGTGTGTGTGTGTGTGTGTGTGTGTGTGTGTGTGTGTGTGTGTGTGTGTGTGTGTGTGTGTGTGTGTGTGTGTGTGTGTGTGTGTGTGTGTGTGTGTGTCTGTGTGTGTGTGTGTGTGTGTGTGTGTGTGTGTGTGTGTGTGTGTGTGTGTGTGTGTGTGCGTAGGTACCCATGTGATGGAGGGTTCCGGCAGGATGCTGGTAACAGCTGTAGGGGTCAACTCTCAGACCGGCATCATCTTCACTCTGCTGGGGGCCGGAGAACCAGGGGAAGAGGAGAAGAAGGAGAAGAAAGGTATGTCCCGCCTTCTCACTCATTGTTATCCTACTGTATCGTCCAATCAAACGGGTTCTGGAGTAAATTACTGTACCCTTTTCTACTGTATCGTCCAATCAAACGGGTTCTGGAGTAAATTACTGTACCCTTTTCTACTGTATCGTCCAATCAAACGGGTTCTGGAGTAAATTACTGTACCCTTTCTACTGTATCGTCCAATCAAATGGGTTCTGGAGTAAATTACTGTACCCTTTTCTACTGTATCGTCCAATCAAACGGGTTCTGGAGTAAATTACTGTACCCTTTTCTACTGTATCGTCCAATCAAACGGGTTCTGGAGTAAATTACTGTACCCTTTTCTACTGTATCGTCCAATCAAACGGGTTCTGGAGTAAATTACTGTACCCTTTCTACTGTATCGTCCAATCAAATGGGTTCTGGAGTAAATTACTGTACCCTTTTCTACTGTATCGTCCAATCAAACGGGTTCTGGAGTAAATTACTGTACCCTTTTCTACTGTATCGTCCAATCAAACGGGTTCTGGAGTAAATTACTGTACCCTTTTCTACTGTATCGTCCAATCAAACGGGTTCTGGAGTAAATTACTGTACCCTTTTCTACTGTATCGTCCAATCAAACGGGTTCTGGAGTAAATTACTGTACCCTTTCTACTGTATCGTCCAATCAAATGGGTTCTGGAGTAAATTACTGTACCCTTTTCTACTGTATCGTCCAATCAAACGGGTTCTGGAGTAAATTACTGTATCCTTTTCTACTGTATCGTCCAATCAAACGGGTTCTGGAGTAAATTACTGTACCCTTTTCTACTGTATCGTCCAATCAAACGGGTTCTGGAGTAAATTACTGTACCCTTTTCTACTGTAATGTCCAATCAAACGGGTTCTGGAGAAAATTACTGTACCCTTTTCTACTGTATCGTCCAATCCAAAGGACAATCCACCCTCTACTTATTTAGTTGTAAATGTGTGCTCTGTTAACTGAATGCTGTATAATATAACCTTGCACTGTTACAGTGATGTCACACTACTGTAGACAGTAGTCTCGATGTGTAGTTCCACAATAACAGAACGTCATTGCAGTGATATCTCACCCACACTGCCAACAGTTTTAAACTGTGATTCACAGATGGACAGTGGATACACAGTGGGGAGAACAATTTGATACACTGACGATTTTGCAGGTTTTCCTACTTACAAAGCATGTAGAGGTCTGTAATTGTTATCATAGGTACGTACAAAAAATCCAGAAAATCATATTGTATGATTTTTAAGTAATTAATTTGCATTTTATTGCATGACATAAGTATTTGATCACCTTCCAACCAGTAAGGATTCCGACTCTCACAGATCTGTTAGTTTTTCTTTAAGAAGCCCTCCTGTTCTCCACTCATTACCTGTATTAACTGCACCTGTTTGAACTCGTTACCTGTATAAAAGACACCTGTCCACACACTCAATCAAACAGACTCCAACCTCTCCACAATGGCCAAGACTAGAGAGCTGTGTAAGGATATCAGGGATAAAATTGTAGACCTGCACAAGGCTGGGATGGGCTACAGGACAATAGGCAAGCAGCTTGGTGAGAAGGCAACAACTGTTGGCGCAATTATTCGAAAATGGAAGAAGTTCAAGATGACGGTCAATCACCCTCGGTCTGGAGCTCCATGCAAGATCTCACCTCTTGGGGCATCAATGATCATGAGGAAGATGAGGGCTCAGCCCAGAACTACACGGCAGGACCTGGTCAATGACCTGAAGAGAGCTGGGACCACAGTCTCAAAGAATACCATTAGTAACACACTCCGCCGTCATGGATTAAAATCCTGCAGCGCACGCAAGGTCCCCCTGCTCAAGCCAGCGCATGTCCAGGCCTATCTGAAGTTTGCCAATGACCATCTGGATGATCCAGAGGAGGAATGGGAGAAGGTCATGTGGTCTGATGAGACAAAAATAGAGCTTTTTGGTCTAAACTCCACTCGCCGTGTTTGGAGGAAGAAGAAGGATGAGTACAACCCCAAGAACACCATCCCAACCGTGAAGCATGGAGGTGGAAACATCATTCTTTGGGGATGCTTTTCTGCAAAGGGGACAGGACGACTGCACCGTATTGAGGGGAGGATGGATGGGGCCATGTATCGCGAGATCTTGGCCAACAACCTCCTTCCCTCAGTAAGAGCATTGAAGATGGGTCGTGGTTGGGTCTTCCAGCATGACAATGACCCGAAACACACAGCCAGGGCAACTAAGGAGTGGCTCCGTAAGAAGCATCTCAAGGTCCTGGAGTGGCCTAGCCAGTCTCCAGACCTGAACCCAATAGAAAATCTTTGGAGGGAGCTGAAAGTCCGTATTCCCCAGCGACAGCCCCAAAACCTGAAGGATCTGGAGAAGGTCTGAATGGAGGAGTGGGCCAAAATCCCTGCTGCAGTGTGTGCAAACCTGGTCAAGAACTACAGGAAACGTATGATCTCTGTAATTGCAAACAAAGGTTTCTGTACCAAATATTCTGCTTTTCTGATGTATCAAATACTTATAGGCCTTTACAGTAGGCTAGGCCTTTACAGTAGGCTAGGCCTTTACAGTAGGCTAGGCCTTTACTGTATGTCCTACCCAGTAGACTAGGCCTTTACAGTAGGCTAGGCCTTTACAGTAGGCTAGGCCTTTACAGTAGGCTAGGCCTTTACAGTAGGCTAGGCCTTCACATTAGACTAGGCCTTTACAGTATGTCCTACCAAGTAGGCAAGGCCTTCACAGTAGACTAGGCCTTTACAGTAGACTAGGCCTTTACAGTATGTCCTACCCAGTAGTCTAGGCCTTCACAGTAGACTAGGCCTTCACAGTAGACTAGGCCTTTACAGTAGGCTAGGCCTTCACAGTAGACTAGGCCTTCACAGTAGACTAGGCCATTACAGTAGGCTAGGCCTTTACAGTATGTCCTACCCAGTAGGCTAGGCCTTTACTGTATGTCCTACCCAGTAGGCTAGGCCTTTACAGTAGGCTAGGCCTTTACATTAGACTAGGCCTTTACAGTATACTCGGCCTTTACAGTAGACTAGGCCTTTACAGTAGGATAGGCCTTTACAGTAGGCTAGGCCTTTACAGTATGTCCTACCCAGTAGACTAGGCCTTTACAGTATGTCCTACCCAGTAGACTAGGCCTTTACAGTATGTCCTACCCAGTAGGCTAGGCCTTTACAGTATGTCCTACCCAGTAGGCTAGGCCTTTACAGTATGTCCTACCCAATAGACTAGGCCTTTACAGTATGTCCTACCCAGTAGACTAGGCCTTTACAGTATGTTCTACCCAGTAGACTAGGCCTTTACAGTATGTCCTACCCAGTAGACTAGGCCTTTACAGTATGTCCTACCCAGTAGGCTAGGCCTTTACAGTATGTCCTACCCAGGAGACTAGGCCTTTACAGTATGTCCTACCCAGTAGGCTAGGCCTTTACAGTATGTCCTACCCAGTAGGCTAGGCCTTTACAGTATGTCCTACCCAGTAGACTAGGCCTTTACAGTATGTTCTACCCAGTAGGCTATGCCTTTACAGTATGTCCTACCCAGTAGACTAGTCCTTTACAGTATGTCCTACCCAGTAGGCTAGGCCTTTACAGTATGTCCTACCCAGTAGACTAGGCCTTTACTGTATGTCCTACCCAGTAGGCTAGGCCTTTACAGTATGTCCTACCCAGTAGGCTAGGCCTTTACAGTATGTCCTACCCAGTAGACTAGGCCTTTACAGTATGTCCTACCCAGTAGGCTAGGCCTTTACAGTATGTCCTACCCAGTAGACTAGGCCTTTACAGTATGTCCTACCCAGTAGGCTAGGCCTTTACAGTATGTTCTACCCAGTAGACTAGGCCTTTACAGTATGTCCTATGCAGTAGGCTAGGCGTTTACAGTATGTCCTACCCAGTAGACTAGGCCTTTACAGTATGTCCTACCCAGTAGACTAGGCCTTTACAGTATGTCCTACCCAGTAGACTAGGCCTTTACAGTATGTCCTACCCAGTAGGCTAGGCCTTTACAGTATGTTCTACCCAGTAGACTAGGCCTTTACAGTAGGCTAGGCCTTTACAGTATGTCCTACCCAGTAGACTAGGCCTTTACAGTATGTCCTACCCAGTAGACTAGGCCTTTACAGTATGTCCTTCCCAGTAGGCTAGGCCTTTACAGTATGTCCTACCCAGTAGACTAGGCCTTTACAGTATGTCCTACCCAGTAGGCTAGGCCTTTACAGTATGTCCTACCCAGTAGACTAGGCCTTTACAGTATGTCCTACCCAGTAGGCTAGGCCTTTACAGTATGTCCTACCCAGTAGACTAGGCCTTTACAGTATGTCCTACCCAGTAGACTAGGCCTTTACAGTATGTCCTACCCAGTAGACTAGGCCTTTACAGTATGTCCTACCCAGTAGGCTAGGCCTTTACAGTATGTCCTACCCAGTAGACTAGGCCTTTACAGTATGTCCTACCCAGTAGGACCAGCCTTTACTGTATTTCCTACCCAGTAGGCTATGCTGGTGGTGATGACGTCATTTCAACCAGTATTGCCGTTTGTGTCGTTGCTTTCAACTGTTCCAACTACAGACTGAGTGGTGGCATTTCTTCCTGTTTTGAAGTCCATTACTTGGATAACTAGGTTTTAATCTCTGTGATGTTACTATAAGGTACTATGTCTTAATAATAACTACATGCCAACCACACAGCCTGTTCTATATGACTGGTAGGTTCAACACACACTACAGGACCCCGAACCGTACTCTAGTGGCTCTGATATATTCTATAGGACCCTGAACCGTACTCTAGTGGCTCTGATATATTCTATAGGACCCTGAACCGTACTCTAGTGGCTCTGATATATTCTATAGGACCCTGAACCGTACTCTAGTGGCTCTGATATATTCTATAGGACCCTGAACCGTACTCTAGTGGCTCTGATATATTCTATAGGACCCTGAACCGTACTCTAGTGGCTCTGAGAGAGAGAGACTTACAGTTAGTGAGTCATTTATCTGACTCTTTTATCTAGAGAGACTTACAGTTAGTGAGTCATTTATCTGACTCTTTTATCTAGAGAGACTTACAGTTAGGTACATTCATCTGAAGACAGCTACAGTATGTACACTTCCCCTCAATATTTCTTTAACCTTTATTTAACTCTGCAAGTCAGTTAAGAATAAATTCTTCTTTTCAATGACGGCCTCCCGGGGAACAGTGGGTTAACTGCCTCGTTCAGGGGCAGAACGACAGATTTTTACCTTGTCAGCTCGGGGATTCGATCTTGCAACCTTTTGGTTACTAGTCCAACGCTCTGACCACTGGGCTACGCTGCTGCCCCAAGAGGTGCAAGTGTTGGTTCAGGAAAGTTTAGTTTAGGGGGGGGGGTTGAGGTGAGGAGGGAGATAAGATACTCTTTGAAGAGGTTGTGTTTCAGGTGTTTTCAGGAAGATGGACAGGGACTCTGCTGTTCTAGCATCAGGGGGAGATGGACAGGGACTCTGCTGTCCTAGCTTCAGGGGGGAGATGGACAGAGACTCTGCTGTTCTAGCTTCAGGGGGGAGATGGACAGAGACTCTGCTGTCCTAGCTTTAGGGGGGAGATGGACAGAGACTCTGCTGTTCTAGCTTCAGGGGGGAGATGGACAGGGACTCTGCTGTCCTAGCTTCAGGGGGAGATGGACAGGGACTCTGCTGTCCTAGCTTCAGGGGGAGATGGACAGGGACTCTGCTGTCCTAGCTTCAGGGGGGAGATGGACAGAGACTCTGCTGTCCTAGCTTTAGGGGGGAGATGGACAGAGACTCTGCTGTTCTAGCTTCAGGGGGGAGATGGACAGGGACTCTGCTGTCCTAGCTTCAGGGGGAGATGGACAGGGACTCTGCTGTCCTAGCTTCAGGGGGGAGATGGACAGAGACTCTGCTGTCCTAGCTTCAGGGGGAGATGGACAGAGACTCTGCTGTCCTAGCTTCAGGGGGAGATGGACAGAGACTCTGCTGTCCTAGCTTCAGGGGGGAGATGGACAGAGACTCTGCTGTCCTAGCTTCAGGGGGGAGATGGACAGAGACTCTGCTGTCCTAGCTTTAGGGGGGAGATGGACAGAGACTCTGCTGTTCTAGCTTCAGGGGGAAGATGGACAGAGACTCTGCTGTTCTAGCTTCAGGGGGAAGATGGACAGAGACTCTGCTGTTCTAGCTTCAGGGGGAAGATGGACAGGGACTCTGCTGTTCTAGCTTCAGGGAGAAGATGGACAGAGACTCTGCTGTTCTAGCTTCAGGGGGAGATGGACAGGGACTCTGCTGTTCTAGCTTCAGGGGGGAGATGGACAGAGACTCTGCTGTCCTAGCTTCAGGGGGGAGATGGACAGAGACTCTGCTGTCCTAGCTTCAGGGGGGAGATGGACAGAGACTCTGCTGTCCTAGCTTCAGGGGGGAGATGGACAGAGACTCTGCTGTTCTAGCTTCAGGGGGAAGATGGACAGAGACTCTGCTGTTCTAGCTTCAGGGGGAGATGGACAGAGACTCTGCTGTTCTAGCTTCAGGGGGAAGATGGACAGGGACTCTGCTCTTCTAGCTCCAGGGGGAAGATGGACAGAGACTCTGCTGTTCTAGCTTCAGGGGGGTGATGGACAGAGACTCTGCTGTTCTAGCTTCAGGGGGAAGATGGACAGGGACTCTGCTGTTCTAGCTTCAGGGGGGAGATGGACAGAGACTCTGCTGTTCTAGCTTCAGGGTTGGAGATGGACAGGGACTCTGCTGTTCTAGCTTCAGGGGGAAGATGGACAGAGACTCTGCTGTTCTAGCTTCAGGGGGGAGATGGACAGAGACTCTGCTGTTCTAGCTTCAGGGGGAAGATGGACAGGGACTCTGCTGTTCTAGCTTCAGGGGGAAGATGGGCAGAGACTCTGCTGTTCTAGCTTCAGGGGGAAGATGGGCAGAGACTCTGCTGTTCTAGCTTCAGGGAGAAGATGGACAGGGACTCTGCTGTTCTAGCTTCAGGGGGAAGATGGGCAGAGACTCTGCTGTTCTAGCTTCAGGGAGAAGATGGACAGGGACTCTGCTGTTCTAGCTTCAGGGGGAAGATGGGCAGAGACTCTGCTGTTCTAGCTTCAGGGAGAAGATGGGCAGGGACTCTGCTGTTCTAGCTTCAGGGGGAAGATGGGCAGAGACTCTGCTGTTCTAGCTTCAGGGAGAAGATGGACAGGGACTCTGCTGTTCTAGCTTCAGGGGGAAGATGGGCAGAGACTCTGCTGTTCTAGCTTCAGGGAGAAGATGGACAGGGACTCTGCTGTTCTAGCTTCAGGGGGAAGATGGGCAGAGACTCTGCTGTTCTAGCTTCAGGGAGAAGATGGACAGGGACTCTGCTGTTCTAGCTTCAGGGGAAGATGGGCAGAGACTCTGCTGTTCTAGCTTCAGGGAGAAGATGGACAGGGACTCTGCTGTTCTAGCTTCAGGGGGAAGATGGGCAGAGACTCTGCTGTTCTAGCTTCAGGGAGAAGATGGACAGGGACTCTGCTGTTCTAGCTTCAGGGGGAAGATGGGCAGGGACTCTGCTGTCCTAGCTTCAGGGGGAAGATGGACAGGGACTCTGCTGTTCTAGCTTCAGGGGGAAGATGGACAGGGACTCTGCTGTTCTAGCTTCAGGGGGAAGATGGGCAGAGACTCTGCTGTTCTAGCTTCAGGGGGAAGATGGGCAGAGACTCTGCTGTTCTAGCTTCAGGGAGAAGATGGACAGGGACTCTGCTGTTCTAGCTTCAGGGGGAAGATGGGCAGAGACTCTGCTGTTCTAGCTTCAGGGAGAAGATGGACAGGGACTCTGCTGTTCTAGCTTCAGGGGGAAGATGGGCAGAGACTCTGCTGTCCTAGCTTCAGGGGGAAGATGGACAGGGACTCTGCTGTTCTAGCTTCAGGGGGAAGATGGGCAGAGACTCTGCTGTTCTAGCATCAGGGGGAAGATGGGCAGGGACTCTGATGTCCTATCTTCAGGGGGAAGATGGACAGCGACTCTGCTGTCCTAGCTTCAGGGAGAAGATGGACAGGGACTCTGCTGTCCTAGCATCAGGGGGAAGATGGACAGGGACTCTGCTGTCCTAGCTTCAGGGGGAAGATGGACAAGGGACTCTGCTGTCCTAGCTTCAGGGGGGAAGATGGACAAGGGACTCTGCTGTCCTAGCTTCAGGGGGAAGATGGGCAGGGACTCTGCTGTCCTAGCTTCAGGGGGAAGATGGACAGGGACTCTGCTGTCCTAGCATCAGGGGGGAGATGGACAGGGACTCTGCTGTCCTAGCTTCAGGGGGAAGATGGACAGGGACTCTGATGTCCTAGCTTCAGGGGGAAGATGGACAGGGACTCTGCTGTCCTAGCTTCAGGGGGAAGATGGACAGGGACTCTGCTGTCCTAGCTTCAGGGGGAAGATGGACAGGGACTCTGCTGTCCTAGCTTCAGGGAGAAGATGGACAGGGACTCTGCTGGTCACAGGGCCATTTGGACTCTGTACAGAGGTAATAACTACTGGTAACAGGGCCATGTGGACCCTGTATGGCCATGTGGACTGTGAAGTGTGCAGTATTCAGTTTGTAATATGTAGTATCCAGTATGCTTTATGTGCAGGAGTGGAATTGAAGAACAAAAATCCCTCTGAATTCTAAGAATTCAATATTATCATTCAAAACCCATTTTTACATGTAAAAAATTATTGAGTATTTTTTTTTCTTTCAGCTCTCCTCCCAATTCCACCGCTGAGTAAGTTATTGATAAAGTCGTTAAGTTGTGCTTTCTTCCCTCCAACAGATCTGTCTGGATGGATGTTGACCGCTGTTGGAATCTGACATTCAAGGGTTTGGGGTCAATTCAATTGAAATGTCTGTCAATTCAGGAAGAATTTCATTGAAATTCCAATTCTCTTCAACGCTTTTCAATTGGGAAAATGTAGAATTGGGAATTTTGTTTACATTTTGAATTGACTGGAATTGAGATGGAATTGAGCCCAACCCTAATTCAAGCAGTTTATCCACAATGCTCTTCTGCTGTGACACTTGTTATTTTATTACTTATGTGCTGCTCAATAACATGACATGAATAACATGGTTGAGATTTTACATTTACATTACATTTAAGTCATTTAGCAGACGCTCTTATCCAGAGCGACTTACAAATTGGTGAATTCACCTTCTGACATCCAGTGGAACAGCCACTTTACAATAGTGCATCTAAGATTGATTGATCGTATTTATTGATTAGCCCACGAAATCCGACTCTATATTACGAAGGTGCTCCTAATGTTTGTTATACTCAGTGTATAGTCCCTTATAAACCGGGTGGTTCGAGCCCTCAATGCTGATTGGCTGACAGCCGTGGTATATCAGACCGTATACCACGGGTATGACACAAAATTACTTGTCTACTGCTCTAATTATACTGCTCTATTTTAACCAGTTTATAAGAGCAATGAGGCACCTCGGGAGGTTTGTGGTATGTGGTCAATATCCCACGGCTAAGGGTTGTGTTATTCAGGCTGTACTCTGTGTTGGGTCGTTCATTAGAACAGCCTTTAGCCGTAGTATATTGGCCTCATGCACACAAACCTCCTCGTACCTTATTGGTTAAAAAAAAGAAACACCTGACAGATTAGATCTCAAGCCTTTTTTTTCTTCACGTGTTTGAGGTTTTCGTTGAGGGAAATTGGTCAAACCTCTTACTAATCCGTTAGAATAATAGTTATAATTATCCATTATTATTGCGTTGTCTTCTATGTTCCTTTCATTTGGTTTCTTCATTATTATTGTGTTGTTATACCCTGTTTTACAGTATATTGCGTTATAATTGTAATGCTCTGCCTGAAGAGTACCATTCATCTGTTTTAAACAACAGAGTGTTGGGCTCAATTCCATTTCAATTCCAGTCAATTCAGAAAGTGAACCAAATTCCAATTTCAAATTGTTCTTATTGAAAGGCAATAGCAGAGAAACGGACTTGGATTTCAAATGTCAGTGTACTTCCTGAATTGGCTGGATTTGAAATGGGATTGTCCCCAAACCCTGATAGGAACTGTAGCAACACTAACTGATGGTCCTGTTATTCAAGCTCTTAACCATGTTCTTTTGGTTCACTGTTGCTCGTCTTTTTTTTACCCATGATTTACTTGCTAGACTGCCCCCATCCCTCTGCCCACCCCATCGCAACTATAGCCACCGATGGTGCTGCAGGTGGTTTTGCACCTGGCAATGCCAGCCTAGTCAATGGTAGGTTGACCAGAACCTCCTTCCTGTCCTGCTCCCTCCCGCTGGTTACAACTGCCTCCTCCCTCTTCTACCTCCTCCCTATATGCCCACTCTCCTCCCTCCTCCACCTCCTCCTCCCCCACCTCCTCCCCCACCTCCTCTTCCTCCTCCACCTCCTCTTCTTCGACATCCTCCTCCTCTACCTCCACCTCCTCCTCCACCTCCTCCTCCACCACCTCCTCCTCTTCCACCTCCTCCTCTACCTCCTCCTCTTCCACCTCCTCCTCTACCTCCTCGTCTTCCACCTCCTCCACCTCCTCCTCTTCCACCTCTTCCACCTCCTCCTCTTCCACCTCCTCCTCTACCTCCACCTCCTCCTCCACCACCTCCTCCTCCACCACCTCCTCCTCTTCCTCCTCCTCCTCCACCTCCTCCTCCCTATATTCCCAGTCTCTTGTTCCTGTACCCTCCACCTCCTCCTCTTCCTCCTCCTCCTCCACCTCCTCCTCCCTATATTCCCACTCTCTTGTTCCTGTACCCTCCTCCTCCTCCTCCACCTCCTCCTCCACCACCTCCTCCTCCACCACCTCCTCCTCTTCCTCCTCCTCCTCCACCTCCTCCTCCCTATATTCCCAGTCTCTTGTTCCTGTACCCTCCACCTCCTCCTCTTCCTCCTCCTCCTCCACCTCCTCCACCCTATATTCCCACTCTCTTGTTCCTGTACCCTTCAACTTCTCTCCTTTAAATGCACGTTTCTTCTTTTCCTGAGGTTGTGGAACAGTCTTCATTTCCTTTCTGTCTCCCTCCTGTTCTTGCTTTCAGTTTGTTTGGGTTGAATGACTGAGTAGTAATACCACATTACATCCAAAATATTAAGAAAGTTCAATCGAAAATCTAAACGATGTAGTAAGTAGGTAGTGAGGGATGATCCGGTTGCGTTGGAGGTTACATGGGTTTTATAAAGAAACGTTCCGTAATCTCGGTGAGATATGTGTTGAAGAAGGTTGGGGGGTTTGCCGCTTGCCAGTCACGACCAGCATGTCATTATCATCATGGAAGGTGTGGGGTCTAAATGTTCCTCAGAAATGATTACTAGTTGTTCTCAGGGCAGGTTGACATAGTCGATTACTAGTTGTTCTCAGGGCAGGTTGACATAGTCGATTACTAGTTTTCTGTGACTGGTATCTACATCCCTAATGCCACCCTATTCTCTATATAGTGCACTACTTTAGACCAGGGCCCTATTCCCTATATAGTACACTACTATAGACCAGGGTCCTATTCCCTATATAGTACACTACTATAGACCAGGGCCCTATTCTCTATATAGTGCACTACTTTAGACCAGGGCCCTATTCTCTATATAGTGCACTACTTTAGACCAGGGCCCTATTCCCTATATAGTACACTACTTTAGACCAGAGCCCTATTCCCTATATAGTGCACTACTTTAGACCAGGGCCCTATTCCCTATATAGTACACTACTATAGACCAGGGCCCTATTCCCTATATAGTACACTACTTTAGACCAGAGCCCTATTCCCTACATAGTGCACTACTTTAGACCAGGGCCCTATTCTCTATATAGTGCACTACTTTAGACCAGGGACCTATTCCCTATATAGTGCACTACTTTAGACCAGGGCCCTATTCCCTATATAGTACACTACTATAGACCAGAGCCCTATTCCCTATATAGTGCACTACTTTAGACCAGGGCCCTATTCCCTATATAGTACACTACTTTAGACCAGAGCCCTATTCCCTACATAGTGCACTACTTTAGACCAGGGCCCTATTCTCTATATAGTGCACTACTTTAGACCAGGGCCCTATTCCCTATATAGTACACTACTATAGACCAGGGCCCTATTCCCTATATAGTGCACTACTTTAGACCAGGGCCCTATTCTCTATATAGTACACTACTTTTGAACAGGACCCTTAGGGAAACCTAGTAGTGCACCATATAGGCTTCCTTTTGGGATGCATCCATCGTGTTGTATACTGTCTGCTGCTCACCCCCTGCCCCCAAGACTGTCTATCTCTAACACTACGGTCCCGACCTGTCTCTCTGCACTGAATGAGGTCAATTGTCCAATTTCAGCTGCCTCGTTGTGTCCTCTGGGAGGGAAGTGGATCTGCTATTGTGGTTGAAATGGACTGGATAGACATGGCCATTATACCGACTGAGAAAGAAACAGTCTGAGTATGATACAGATGGTTATAGATATGCAGGACGATGCTCACTTGATAAGAGTTTTTCCCTTTACATTTACATCTAAGTCATTTAGCAGACGCTCTTATCCAGAGCGACTTACAAATTGGTGAATTCACCTTCTGACATCCAGTGGAACAGCCACTTTACAATAGTGCATCTAAATCATTTAAGGGGGGGTGAGAAGGATTACTTAATCCTATTAGTAATATGCACCAAGGTATTCAATGTTTACATTGGGACAGATAGTTTGGTGGTAAGGTGTACCTTGAAATTAAAAGGGTAAAAAAAAATGACATGTCATAAATTAATTCACATGAGATATAAAAACGACATGTGTATGTGTTTAAGATCTAGTGGTTTTAATGGTAGTACAGTAGTCTATCAGACCCCTGTAGTCCTGTAGTCTATCAGACCCCTGTAGTCCTGTAGTCTATCAGACCCCTGTAGTCTATCAGACCCCTGTAGTCCTGTAGTCTATCAAACCCCTGTAGTCCTGTAGTCTATCAGACCCCTGTAGTCCTGTAGTCTATCAAACCCCTGTAGTCTATCAAACCCCTGTAGTCCTGTAGTCTATCAAACCCCTGTAGTCCTGTAGTCTATCAGACCCCTGTAGTCCTGTAGTCTATCAGACCCCTGTAGTCCTGTAGTCTATCAGACCCCTGTAGTCTATCAGACCCCTGTAGTCCTGTAGTCTATCAGGCCCCTGTAGTCCTGTAGTCTATCAGACCCCTGTAGTCCTGTAGTCTATCAAACCCCTGTAGTCCTGTAGTCTATCAAACCCCTGTAGTCCTGTAGTCTATCAGAGCCCTGTAGTCCATCAGACCCCTGTAGTCCTGTAGTCTATCAGAACCCTGTAGTCCTGTAGTCTATCAGACCCCTGTAGTCCTGTAGTCTATCAGGCCCCTGTAGTCCTGTAGTCTATCAGACCCCTGTAGTCCTGTAGTCTATCAGACCCCTGTAGTCCTGTAGTCTATCAGACCCCTGTAGTCCATCAGACCCCTATAGTCCTGTAGTCTATCAGACCCCTGTAGTCCTGTAGTCTATCAGACCCCTGTAGTCCTGTAGTCTATCAGACCCCTGTAGTCCTGTAGTCTATCAGACCCCTGTAGTCCTGTAGTCCATCAGACCCCTGTAGTCCTGTAGTCTATCAGACCCCTGTAGTCCATCAGACCCCTGTAGTTTATCAGACCCCTGTAGTCCTGTAGTCTATCAGACCCCTGTAGTCCTGTAGTCTATCAGACCCCTGTAGTCCATCAGACCCCTGTAGTCTATCAGACCCCTGTAGTCCTGTAGTCTATCAGACCCCTGTAGTCCATCAGACCCCTGTAGTCTATCAGACCCCTGTAGTCCTGTAGTCTATCAAACCCCTGTAGTCCTGTAGTCTATCAAACCCCTGTAGTCCTGTAGTTTATCAGACCCCTGTAGTCCATCAGACCCCTGTAGTCCTGTAGTCTATCAGACCCCTGTAGTCCTGTAGTCTATCAGACCCCTGTAGTCCTGTAGTCTATCAGGCCCCTGTAGTCTACCAGACCCCTGTAGTCCTGTAGTCTATCAGACCCCTGTAGTCCTGTAGTCTATCAGACCCCTGTAGTCCTGTAATCTATCAGACCCCTGTAGTCCTGTAGTCTATCAGACCCCTGTAGTCCATCAGACCCCTGTAGTCCTGTAGTCTATCAGACCCCTGTAGTCCATCAGACCCCTGTAGTCCTGTAGTCTATCAGGCCCCTGTAGTCTATCAGACCCCTGTAGTCCTGTAGTCTATCAGGCCCCTGTAGTCCTGTAGTCTATCAGACCCCTGTAGTCCTGTAGTCTATCAGACCCCTGTAGTCCTGTAGTCTATCAGGCCCCTGTAGTCCTGTAGTCTATCAGACCCCTGTGGTCCTGTAGTCTATCAGACCCCTGTAGTCCATCAGACCCCTGTAGTCCTGTAGTCTATCAGACCCCTGTAGTCCATCAGACCCCTGTAGTCCTGTAGTCTATCAGACCCCTGTAGTCTATCAGACCCCTGTAGTCCTGTAGTCTATCAGACCCCTGTAGTCCTGTAGTCTATCAGGCCCCTGTAGTCCTGTAGTCTATCAGACCCCTGTGGTCCTGTAGTCTATCAGACCCCTGTAGTCCATCAGACCCCTGTAGTCATGTAGTCTATCAGACCCCTGTAGTCTATCAGACCCCTGTAGTCCTGTAGTCTATCAGACCCCTGTAGTCCTGTAGTCCATCAGACCCCTGTAGTCCTGTAGTCTATCAGACCCCTGTAGTCCTGTAGTCTATCAGACCCCTGTAGTCCTGTAGTCTATCAGGCCCCTGTAGTCCTGTAGTCCATCAGACCCCTGTAGTCCTGTAGTCTATCAGACCCCTGTAGTCCTGTAGTCCATCAGACCCCTGTAGTCCTGTAGTCTATCAGACCCCTGTAGTCCATCAGACCCCTGTAGTTTATCAGACCCCTGTAGTCCTGTAGTCTATCAGACCCCTGTAGTCCTGTAGTCTATCAGACCCCTGTGGTCCTGTAGTCTATCAGACCCCTGTAGTCCATCAGACCCCTGTAGTCCTGTAGTCTATCAGACCCCTGTAGTCCTGTCGTCTATCAGACCCCTGTAGTCCTGTAGTCCATCAGACCCCTGTAGTCCTGTAGTCTATCAGACCCCTGTAGTCCATCAGACCCCTGTAGTTTATCAGACCCCTGTAGTCCTGTAGTCTATCAGACCCCTGTAGTCCTGTAGTCTATCAGACCCCTGTAGTCCATCAGACCCCTGTAGTCCATCAGACCCCTGTAGTCCTGTAGTCTATCAGACCCCTGTAGTCCTGTAGTCTATCAGACCCCTGTAGTCCATCAGACCCCTGTAGTCTATCAGACCCCTGTAGTCCTGTAGTCTATCAGACCCCTGTAGTCCTGTAGTCTATCAAACCCCTGTAGTCCTGTAGTTTATCAGACCCCTGTAGTCCATCAGACCCCTGTAGTCCTGTAGTCCGTCAGACCCCTGTAGTCCTGTAGTCTATCAAACCCCTGTAGTCCTGTAGTCTACCAGACCCCTGTAGTCTATCAGACCCCTGTAGTCTACCAGACCCCTGTAGTCCTGTAGTCTACCAGACCCCTGTAGTCCTGTAGTCTATCAGACCCCTGTAGTCCTGTAGTCTATCAGACCCCTGTAGTCCTGTAGTCTATCAGACCCCTGTAGTCCTGTAGTCCTGTAGTCTATCAGACCCCTGTAGTCCTGTAGTCTATCAGACCCCTGTAGTCCTGTAGTCTATCAGACCCCTGTAGTCCATCAGACCCCTGTAGTCCTGTAGTCTATCAGACCCCTGTAGTCCTGTAGTCTATCAGACCCCTGTAGTCCTGTAGTCTATCAGGCCCCTGTAGTCCTGTAGTCTATCAGACCCCTGTGGTCCTGTAGTCTATCAGACCCCTGTAGTCCTGTAGTCTATCAGGCCCCTGTAGTCCTGTAGTCTATCAGAGCCCTGTAGTCCATCAGACCCCTGTAGTCCTGTAGTCTATCAGAACCCTGTAGTCCTGTAGTCTATCAGACCCCTGTAGTCCTGTAGTCTATCAGACCCCTGTAGTCCTGTAGTCCATCAGACCCCTGTAGTCCTGTAGTCTATCAGACCCCTGTAGTCCATCAGACCCCTGTAGTTTATCAGACCCCTGTAGTCCTGTAGTCTATCAGACCCCTGTAGTCCTGTAGTCTATCAGACCCCTGTAGTCCATCAGACCCCTGTAGTCTATCAGACCCCTGTAGTCCTGTAGTCTATCAGACCCCTGTAGTCCATCAGACCCCTGTAGTCTATCAGACCCCTGTAGTCCTGTAGTCTATCAAACCCCTGTAGTCCTGTAGTCTATCAAACCCCTGTAGTCCTGTAGTTTATCAGACCCCTGTAGTCCATCAGACCCCTGTAGTCATGTAGTCTATCAGACCCCTGTAGTCCTGTAGTCTATCAAACCCCTGTAGTCCTGTAGTCTATCAGGCCCCTGTAGTCTACCAGACCCCTGTAGTCCTGTAGTCTATCAAACCCCTGTAGTCCTGTAGTTTATCAGACCCCTGTAGTCCATCAGTCCCCTGTAGTCCTGTAGTCTATCAGACCCCTGTAGTCCTGTAGTCTATCAGACCCCTGTAGTCCTGTAGTCTATCAGGCCCCTGTAGTCTACCAGACCCCTGTAGTCCTGTAGTCTATCAGACCCCTGTAGTCCTGTAGTCTATCAGACCCCTGTAGTCCTGTAGTCTATCAGACCCCTGTAGTCCATCAGACCCCTGTAGTCTATCAGACCCCTGTAGTCCTGTAGTCTATCAGACCCCTGTAGTCCATCAGACCCCTGTAGTCTATCAGACCCCTGTAGTCCTGTAGTCCATCAGACCCCTGTAGTCCTGTAGTCTATCAAACCCCTGTAGTCCTGTAGTTTATCAGACCCCTGTAGTCCATCAGACCCCTGTAGTCCTGTAGTCCGTCAGACCCCTGTAGTCCTGTAGTCTATCAAACCCCTGTAGTCCTGTAGTCTACCAGACCCCTGTAGTCTATCAGACCCCTGTAGTCTACCAGACCCCTGTAGTCCTGTAGTCTACCAGACCCCTGTAGTCCTGTAGTCTATCAGACCCCTGTAGTCCTGTAGTCTATCAGACCCCTGTAGTCCTGTAGTCTATCAGACCCCTGTAGTCCTGTAGTCCTGTAGTCTATCAGACCCCTGTAGTCCTGTAGTCTATCAGACCCCTGTAGTCCTGTAGTCTATCAGACCCCTGTAGTCCATCAGACCCCTGTAGTCCTGTAGTCTATCAGGCCCCTGTAGTCCTGTAGTCTATCAGACCCCTGTGGTCCTGTAGTCTATCAGACCCCTGTGGTCCTGTAGTCTATCAGGCCCCTGTAGTCCTGTAGTCTATCAGAGCCCTGTAGTCCATCAGACCCCTGTAGTCCTGTAGTCTATCAGACCCCTGTAGTCCTGTAGTCTATCAGACCCCTGTAGTCCTGTAGTCTATCAGACCCCTGTAGTCCTGTAGTCCATCAGACCCCTGTAGTCCTGTAGTCTATCAGACCCCTGTAGTCCATCAGACCCCTGTAGTTTATCAGACCCCTGTAGTCCTGTAGTCTATCAGACCCCTGTAGTCCTGTAGTCTATCAGACCCCTGTAGTCCATCAGACCCCTGTAGTCTATCAGACCCCTGTAGTCCTGTAGTCTATCAGACCCCTGTAGTCCATCAGACCCCTGTAGTCTATCAGACCCCTGTAGTCCTGTAGTCTATCAAACCCCTGTAGTCCTGTAGTCTATCAAACCCCTGTAGTCCTGTAGTTTATCAGACCCCTGTAGTCCATCAGACCCCTGTAGTCATGTAGTCTATCAGACCCCTGTAGTCCTGTAGTCTATCAAACCCCTGTAGTCCTGTAGTCTATCAGGCCCCTGTAGTCTACCAGACCCCTGTAGTCCTGTAGTCTATCAAACCCCTGTAGTCCTGTAGTTTATCAGACCCCTGTAGTCCATCAGACCCCTGTAGTCCTGTAGTCTATCAGACCCCTGTAGTCCTGTAGTCTATCAGACCCCTGTAGTCCTGTAGTCTATCAGGCCCCTGTAGTCTACCAGACCCCTGTAGTCCTGTAGTCTATCAGACCCCTGTAGTCCTGTAGTCTATCAAACCCCTGTAGTCCTGTAGTCTATCAAACCCCTGTAGTCCTGTAGTCTATCAGACCCCTGTAGTCCTGTAGTCTATCAGACCCATGTAGTCCTGTAGTCTATCAGACCCCTGTAGTCCTGTAGTCTATCAGACCCCTGTAGTCTATCAAACCCCTGTAGTCCTGTAGTCTATCAGACCCCTGTAGTCCTGTAGTCTATCAGACCCCTGTAGTCCATCAGACCCCTGTAGTCCATCAGACCCCTGTAGTTTATCAGACCCCTGTAGTCCTGTAGTCCATCAGACCCCTGTAGTCTATCAGACCCCTGTAGTCCTGTAGTCCATCAGACCCCTGTAGTCTATCAGACCCCTGTAGTCCTGTAGTCTATCAAACCCCTGTAGTCCTGTAGTCTATCAAACCCCTGTAGTCCTGTAGTTTATCAGACCCCTGTAGTCCATCAGACCCCTGTAGTCATGTAGTCTATCAGACCCCTGTAGTCCTGTAGTCTATCAAACCCCTGTAGTCCTGTAGTCTATCAGGCCCCTGTAGTCTACCAGACCCCTGTAGTCCTGTAGTCTATCAAACCCCTGTAGTCCTGTAGTTTATCAGACCCCTGTAGTCCATCAGACCCCTGTAGTCCTGTAGTCTATCAGACCCCTGTAGTCCTGTAGTCTATCAGACCCCTGTAGTCCTGTAGTCTATCAGACCCCTGTAGTCCTGTAGTCTATCAGGCCCCTGTAGTCTACCAGACCCCTGTAGTCCTGTAGTCTATCAGACCCCTGTAGTCCTGTAGTCTATCAAACCCCTGTAGTCCTGTAGTCTATCAAACCCCTGTAGTCCTGTAGTCTATCAGACCCCTGTAGTCCTGTAGTCTATCAGACCACTGTAGTCCTGTAGTCTATCAGACCCCTGTAGTCCTGTAGTCTATCAGACCCCTGTAGTCCTGTAGTCTATCAGACCCCTGTAGTCCATCAGACCCCTGTAGTCTATCAGACCCCTGTAGTCCTGTAGTCTATCAAACCCCTGTAGTCCTGTAGTCTATCAAACCCCTGTAGTCCTGTAGTTTATCAGACCCCTGTAGTCCATCAGACCCCTGTAGTTCTGTAGTCTATCAGACCCCTGTAGTCCTGTAGTCTATCAAACCCCTGTAGTCCTGTAGTCTATCAAACCCCTGTAGTCCTGTAGTCTATCAAACCCCTGTAGTCCTGTAGTCTATCAAACCCCTGTAGTCCTGTAGTCTATCAAACCCCTGTAGTCCTGTAGTCTATCAAACCCCTGTAGTCCTGTAGTCCATCAGACCCCTGTAGTCCTGTAGTCTATCAGACCCCTGTAGTCCTGTAGTCTATCAAACCCCTGTAGTCCTGTAGTCTATCAAACCCATGTAGTCCTGTAGTCTATCAAACCCCTGTAGTCCTGTAGTCTATCAAACCCCTGTAGTCCTGTAGTCTATCAAACCCCTGTAGTCCTGTAGTCTATCAGACCCCTGTAGTCCTGTAGTCTATCAGACCCCTGTAGTCCTGTAGTCTATCAGACCCCTGTAGTCTATCCGACCCCTGTAGTCCTGTAGTCTATCAAACCCCTGTAGTCCTGTAGTCTATCAAACCCCTGTAGTCCTGTAGTCTATCAAACCCCTGTAGTCCTGTAGTTTATCAAACCCCTGTAGTCCTGTAGTCTATCAGACCCCTGTAGTCCTGTAGTCTATCAGACCCCTGTAGTCCTGTAGTCTATCAGGCCTCTGGATGGCAGGTAGTCCAGTAGTATTTTTCTCTCCAGCGTTCAATTCCTTCACTTCAATTCCTTTCCTCCCTCAGTCTGACCTCGCATGATCTTTCTGACATTACTGTAACACTGCATGCTCTGTGTCGGTCGTGTGTTTGTTGCTCCTTTACCTCGTGTTGTGTTGTTAACGCTGTGATTCTCTGCATCTGTTTCTTGACACCTCGTGAAATATCCAAATGGCTTTTCTTGTTCTGTTGATGTGTGGAATTCCCTGTAGTCTGTGTGTGAGTGTGTCACTTCCTGTAAGTCTGTGAGTATGTCACTTCCTGTAAGTCTGTGAGTATGTCACTTCCTGTAAGTCTGTGAGTATGTCACTTCCTGTAAGTCTGTGAGTATGTCACTTCCTGTAAGTCTGTGAGTATGTCACTTCCTGTAAGTCTGTGAGTATGTCACTTCCTGTAAGTCTGTGAGTGTGTCACTTCCTGTAAGTCTGTGAGTGTGTCACTTCCTGTAAGTCTGTGAGTATGTCACTTCCTGTAAGTCTGTGAGTATGTCACTTCCTGTAAGTCTGTGAGTATGTCACTTCCTGTAAGTCTGTGCAGTCACTCTTCAAAATGAAGCTCCACAACCGATCGGATAGCGAGGGAATCTGAGCAGCAGAGATAGCGTAGGTCTTGTAGTTAACTCAAGTACGGTAGAACATGTTTTATTTTATTTAACCTTTATTTAACGAGGCAAGTCAGTTAAGAACAAATTCTTATTTTCAATGACGGCCTAGGAACAGTGGGTTAACTGCCTGTTCAGGGGCAGAACGACAGATTTGTACCTTGTCAGCTCGGGGATTCGAACTTGCAACCTTTCGGTTACTAGTCCGACACTCTAAACACAAGGCTACCCTGTCAGGTGATCGTGTCTACCAAAGCATCTTAAAACACAATAACATTTGTTTCATCATAACCAAATAACAATGGTTGCATTTTGCTCAAATCACTGTCGAATATCATAAAAGTAACCAGAAAAAGGCTATATTGGACTGTTTTCAACCAACACAGCTGCAGACGAAATCAGCAAACATAACGTTTTACTGCGTTTTACATGGTTTTAAAAATATATATAAAAAAATTGCAATTATAGGATTTATTTTTAGAAAAATGTTTTAAATTCTGTTTATTATTTACATTTCTAGTGCTCTCGGTTCCTCTGTCATGCGGTCTATCTGATCTGTGTGTATGTAACCTAATGTAGCAGGTGTAAAAGTCTATCAGTCCAGAGATTTGTATATAATGACAAGATGGATTATTGTCAGTGTAGTTAATTACCACGTTTCCGCGCTTAACCAGGTTGAATATTTGCTTCATGAAAACGACAGCCCAGCATCCCACAAAGTTGTTGATTTGATTTATGTAGTGAACGATCGGATTTCTCTCCATAGAGAAACAGCGCATTGGGCTCACAAAATATACACGGAATTCAAGTAAACGAATCGACGTCGCTCAATTAGTTGTTTAATAACCTCCCCCTCCTCTCTCAAAAAAACTGAAACGTCAGTTCATCGTTTAGCACAAGCGCTAGGATAAATATTTACGACATAGTCACATTATTTGCAAAATCTAATTTTATTATCAATTATCTATTTTGATTGACATTATTTCTAATAGTCACGAGCAAGCCCAGGCGAAAACACAACATTTCGTTAGCTTTGTAAATTATAAATTAGCATCCCCTGCAGTAAGAGCTCATTAAGAAGCAGCTTTTCTTTAATGTATGTGACTGTCATGACGACGTTAAATGAATATTCATTCTTTTTTCTGTCTTCCTTTTCATTTTTTATTTCACTGTAATGTCCTGGCGTTTGATTGTGTGTTTTGTTTTATTGTCGGTTCTTATTGTTCTGTGTCTCGTATGTCTCCATCGTAGGTAGAATACAGGATGACAATATGGAGAACAACCAGACTAAAGGTAACCTATTTTCAACTTTCCCCTCCCCCCTATAGTTTTGGTTTGTGCTCTAACTAGGGATGCAAATTTCCGGTAACTCCCCCCCCCCCACCCACAAAAAAAAAAATTGCCGCTTTTCCAGAAATCCTGGTTGAAAATTTCCGGATTTCATGCCTATTCCCTTCTGATTCTGGGAATATTCATTTCCTGGAAAAACTAGGAATTTGGGGAATGTTATCATCATTTTGCAACCCCAGCTCTAACGATCCTCTAACATTCCCTTAACGTCTCTAACATACATCTGATATGTAAACGTCCATTCAGCCTAATGTCTTGTGTCCCCAGTGTTGTTGTCACGGGCTGCAGTGCTGTGTCCCCAGTGTTGTCTCAGCTCTATATGAGCATGTCTCAAGGTCTCTCACTTTCTAATCTCTCTTGCTCTGTCTTTCTCTCTCTCTCTCTCTCTCTCTCTCTCTCTCTCTCTCTCTCTCTCTCTCTATCTCTTGCTCTCTCTCTATACCTTGCTCTCTCTCTCTCTCTCTCTCTCTCTCTCTCTCTCTGTCTCTCTGTCTCTCTCTCTCTCTCTCTCCCTCTCAATATCTCTCTCTTTTAGAGGTCAGTCTGCCCGGAGGTTGTTCCACTCACACTATTCTTTGTTAAAATAGTGTTCATCTTGAAGGTTTTCCTGCTAGCAGAAACGTGTTAATAATAGTTTGCATTCCTACAGGGCTCTCTCTGTACAGGGCTTTCTCTGTACAGGGCTTTCAATGTACAGGGCTTTCTCTGTACAGGGCTCGCTCTGTACAGGGCTCTCTCTGTACAGGGCTTTCTCTGTACAGGGCTCTCTCTGTACAGGGCTCTCTCTGTACAGGGCTCTCTCTGTACAGGGCTCTCTCTGTACAGGGCTCTCTCTGTACAGGGCTCTCTCTGTACAGGGCTCTCTCTGTACAGGGCTTTCTCTGTACAGGGCTCAAGGTGCTTTACATTGTGCCGTGATGATGTAACCAAGGGCAAATCGTTCTTCAGTTATTTCTCTCCTGAAGAGAATAATACATTTGTGAAAATTCAAATTATGAATTAAAAACAAAGAACACATAAATTGAATGACTTTAGGGAAGGATGTTGATTGACTGTATCTGTATCTTTTTAACCTTGGACAACAATGTTTCTTAACCTGCTGAGAACATCATTTTGTTCTTGCCATACACCGGATCCAAAGAATGACATTCCCTGAACCTTTTAACAGCAATTCTCGTTCAAACCCTTTTGCTGTTTTGATGTTATTTGAAATGTAAAACGTTAAAATGTTGACCTACACATGTTTTTTTCCCCCCCTGACTAGTTCAGTTAACTAGAATGAGGACTTCTTCAGACGATTGTAGTGAGAGGTTTAAAGGTGTTTTACTTCAATGGATGTACTCGATCTGGGGTCTTTCCTACGGCATAGGCGACAGGACTCAATCTAAGTTGGGGTCTTTCCTACAGCATAGGCCACAGGACTCGACCTAAATTGGTGTCCTTGCTAAATAGAACAGACCCCAGGGACATCCCATAATAATCACCTGTCTTTGTGTTCCTGTGGTTGTTCCAGTGAAGAAGCAGGACGGAGCGGCCGCCATGGAGATGCAGCCTCTGAAGAGCGCCGAGGGAGGAGAGATGGAGGAGAAGGAGAAGAAGAAGGCAAACGTCTCCAAGAAGGAGAAGTCCGTCCTCCAGGGGAAACTGACCAAGCTGGCTGTTCAGATTGGCAAAGCAGGTACGGCAGATCAATCAATATGATTAAATCATATATATTTGATTTGTCATATATATATCAAGTGTGAAATCACTCGATACGGCCTTGGTCAGGGAGGTGACCAAGAACCCGATGGGAGAACCTTCAGAAGGACAACCATCTCTGCAGCACTCCACCAATCAGGCCTTTATGGTAGAGTGGCCAGACAGAAGCCACTCCTCAGTAAAAGGCACATGACAGCCCGCTTGGAGTTTTCCCAAAAGGCACCTAAAGGACTCTCAGACCATCAGAAGCAAGATGCTCTGATCTGATGAAACCAATATTGAACTCTTTAGCCTGAATGCCAAATGTCACATCTGGAGGAAACCTGGCCCCATCCCTATGGTAAAGCATGATGGTGGCAGCATCATGCTGTGAGGATGTTTTTCAGTGGCAGGGACTGGGAGACTAGTCAGGATCGAGGCAAAGATGAACGAAGCAAAGTACAGAGAGATCCTTGATGAAACCCTGCTCCAGAGCGCTCAGGACCTCAGACTGGGGCGAAGGTTCCCTTTCCAACAGGACAACGACTCTAAGTACACAGCCAAGACAATGCAGGTGTGGCTTTGTGACAAGTCTCTGAATCTCCTTGAATGGCCCAGCCGGAGCCTGGACTTGAGCCCGATGGAACATCTCTGTAGAGACCTGAAAATAGCTGTGCAGCAACGCTCCCCATCCAACCTGACAGAGCTTGAGAGGATCTGCAGAGAAGAATGGGAGAAACTTCCCAAATACAGGTGTTTCAAGCTTGTAGTGTCAAGGAGACTCACGGCTGTAATCCCTGCCAAAGTACTGAGTAAAGGCTCATTTTTGTTTTTATTTTTTAATAAATGTGCTAAAATGTCAATACTTTCCAAACACACTGTATATATGATCCATAACGTATCGCTATGTGCCAAATATAATGGAGATTATGACGTTCTGAGACGGAATATGGAGATTACCAGATCACAGAAGGAAATTTAGGAGTGGTTATGGAATGCAAAAAATCAAATCACATAAATAAATCTGTTATTCACAAGTAGTTGCTGCTGTGCTGTTGATTTCTAAAGATAAAAGTTTAAATAAATATTTGCTATCATATAAGTCAAAACAAGCCAGTCATCTCGCACTTTCATCTGTAAAAAGCAGCCATTTCCTTGTCCAGGTCTAGTGATGTCTGCCATCACAGTGATCATCCTGGTGCTGTACTTTGCTGTGGACAACTTTGTCCTGCAGAAGAGGCCGTGGCTGACGGAGTGTACCCCCATCTACGTCCAGTACTTTGTCAAGTTCTTTATCATCGGTGTCACCGTACTTGTGGTGGCTGTACCCGAGGGGCTGCCCCTGGCCGTCACCATCTCCCTGGCCTACTCTGTCAAGGTATATACACACACACACACACACACTGGTCGGCACCATCTCCTACGCTGTCAAGGTAGAGAAAGAAAATCAAGCTATTTATCATTATATAGAAAATAAAATATATATTTTTGGGGCAAACTTCCACTACTACTCTGTCAGAGTATATTTACAAAAATATATTATCTAAAGTGTTGCCGGTCTAATAACTAGTATCTGATCTGTTGCAGCACTAAAAACTATTTAACAATAACTTTTACCTGTACGATCTCTGTGACTAATTACTTCTGGCAGATGATAGCGCTCCATGTTGCAAACATATCGCGGCAAATTATCTTTCCAGTGCTGTCTGTGCCTTCCTTTATTGCCTCTAATGGGATTTTTTTTTCTTCTAATTCAATTGAAACAAGGCTAAAACCTCCATCAACACGGTTTGATATTTTCATCCTCAGAAAATGATGAAAGATCATAACCTGGTCCGCCACCTGGATGCGTGTGAGACGATGGGGAACGCCACGGCCATCTGCTCAGACAAGACCGGCACGCTGACCACCAACCGCATGACGGCCGTGGCGTGCTACGTGGGGGACGTCCACTACAAGGAGATACCAGACCCCGGACTTCTGTCTGTTAAGTCTCTGGACATACTGGTCAACGCCATCTCCCTCAACAGCGCCTACACCACCAAGATACTGGTAAGAACCTATCACCCTGTATACTACACCACCAAGATACTGGTAAGAACCTATCACCCTGTATACTACACCACCAAGATACTGGTAAGAACCTATCACCCTGTATACTACACCACCAAGATACTGGTAAGAACCTATCACCCTGTATACTACACCACCAAGATACTGGTAAGAACCTATCACCCTGTATACTACACCACCAAGATACTGGTAAGAACCTATCACGCTATATACTACACCACCAAGATACTGGTAAGAACCTATCATGCTATATACTACACCACCAAGATAATGGTAAGAACCTATCACGCTATATACTACACCACCAAGATACTGAGAGATTACACCACCAAGATACTAGTAAGATACTGAGATATTACATCAACTACACACTGAGATACTGAGATATTACACCAACAACAACTACATACTGAGATATTACATCAACTACACACTGAGATACTGAGATATTACACCAACAACATACTGAGATACTGAGATACTACACCAACAACATACTGAGATATTACACCAACAACATACTGAGATATTACACCAACAACATACTGAGATATTACACCAACAACATACTGAGATATTACACCAACAATATACTGAGATATTACACCAACAACATACTGAGATATTACACCAACAACATACTGAGATATTACACCAACAACATACTGAGATATTACACCAACAACATACTGAGATATTACACCAACAACATACTGAGATATTACACCAACAACATACTGAGATATTACACCAACAACATACTGAGATATTACACCAACAACATACTGAGATATTACACCAACAACATACTGAGATATTACACCAACAACATACTGAGATATTACACCAACAACATACTGAGATATTACACCAACAACATACTGAGATATTACACCAACAACATACTGAGATATTACACCAACAACATACTGAGATATTACACCAACAACATACTGAGATATTACACCAACTACATACTGAGATATTACACCAACTACATACTGAGATATTACACCAACTACATACTGAGATACTGAGATACTGAGATACTACACCAACAACATACTGAGATATTACACCAAGATACTGGTACAAGATTCACCTGAAACAATTGGAAACACCTGCAACCCATTGAACCTCCTGATACACCTAGAAGTGTGTTTTGCAGTAGAAGTGCAGTAGTGTACAGTAGAAGTGCAGTAGTGTACAGTAGAAGTGCAGTAGTGTACAGTAGAAGTGCAGTAGTGTACAGTAGAAGTACACTAGGAGTGTAGTAGTGTACAGTAGAAGTGCAGTAGTGTGCAGTAGAAGTGCAGTACTGTACAGTATAAGTGCAGTACTGTACAGTAGAAGTGCAGTACTGTACAGTAGAAGTGCAGTAGTGTACAGTAGAAGTACACTAGGAGTGTAGGAGTGTACAGTAGAAGTGCAGTAGTGTACAGTAGAAGTGCAGTAGTGTACAGTAGAAGTGCAGTACTGTACAGTAGAAGTACACTAGGAGTGTAGTAGTGTACAGTAGAAGTGCAGTAGTGTGCAGTAGAAGTGCAGTACTGTACAGTAGAAGTGCAGTACTGTACAGTAGAAGTGCAGTACTGTACAGTAGAAGTGCAGTAGTGTACAGTAGAAGTGCAGTACTGTACAGTAGAAGTGCAGTACTGTACAGTAGAAGTACACTAGGAGTGTAGGAGTGTACAGTAGAAGTGCAGTAGTGTACAGTAGAAATGCAGTAGTGTACAGTAGAAGTGCAGTACTGTACAGTAGAAGTGCAGTAGTGTACAGTAGAAGTGCAGTACTGTACAGTAGAAGTACACTAGGAGTGTAGTAGTGTACAGTAGAAGTGCAGTAGTGTGCAGTAGAAGTGCAGTACTGTACAGTAGAAGTGCAGTAGTGTACAGTAGAAGTGCAGTACTGTACAGTAGAAGTGCAGTAGTGTACAGTAGAAGTGCAGTAGAAGTACACTAGGAGTGTAGTAGTGTACAGTAGAAGTGCAGTAGTGTGCAGTAGAAGTGCAGTAGTGTACAGTAGAAGTACAGTACTGTACAGTAGAAGTGCAGTAGTGTACAGTAGAAGTGCAGTACTGTACAGTAGAAGTACACTAGGAGTGTAGTAGTGTACAGTAGAAGTGCAGTAGTGTGCAGTAGAAGTGCAGTACTGTACAGTAGAAGTGCAGTACTGTACAGTAGAAGTACACTAGGAGTGTAGTAGTGTACAGTAGAAGTGCAGTAGTGTACAGTAGAAATGCAGTAGTGTACAGTAGAAGTGCAGTACTGTACAGTAGAAGTGCAGTAGTGTACAGTAGAAGTGCAGTACTGTACAGTAGAAGTACACTAGGAGTGTAGTAGTGTACAGTAGAAGTGCAGTAGTGTACAGTAGAAATGCAGTAGTGTACAGTAGAAGTGCAGTACTGTACAGTAGAAGTGCAGTAGCGTACAGTAGAAGTGCAGTACTGTACAGTAGAAGTACACTAGGAGTGTAGTAGTGTAAAGTAGAAGTGCAGTAGTGTACAGTAGAAATGCAGTAGTGTACAGTAGAAGTGCAGTACTGTACAGTAGAAGTGCAGTGGAAATGCAGTACTGTACAGTAGAAATGTAGTAGTGTACAGTAGAAGTACACTAGGAGTGCAGTAGTGTACAGTAGAAGTACACTAGGAGTGTAGTAGTGTACAGTAGAAGTGCAGTAGTGTACAGTAGAAGTGCAGTAGTGTACAGTAGAAGTGCAGTACTGTACAGTAGAAGTGTAGTAGTGTACAGTAGAAGTACACTAGGAGTGCAGTAGTGTACAGTAGAAGTACACTAGGAGTGTAGTAGTGTACAGTAGAAGTGCAGTAGTGTACAGTAGAAGTGCAGTAGTGTACAGTAGAAGTGCAGTACTGTACAGTAGAAGTGCAGTAGAAATGCAGTACTGTACAGTAGAAATGTAGTAGTGTACAGTAGAAGTACACTAGGAGTGCAGTAGTGTACAGTAGAAGTACACTAGGAGTGTAGTAGTGTACAGTAGAAGTGCAGTAGTGTACAGTAGAAGTGCAGTAGTGTACAGTAGAAGTGCAGTACTGTACAGTAGAAGTGCAGTAGAAATGCAGTACTGTACAGTAGAAATGTAGTAGTGTACAGTAGAAGTACACTAGGAGTGCAGTAGTGTACAGTAGAAGTACACTAGGAGTGTAGTAGTGTACAGTAGAAGTGCAGTAGTGTACAGTAGAAGTGCAGTAGTGTACAGTAGAAGTGCAGTACTGTACAGTAGAAGTGCAGTAGAAATGCAGTACTGTACAGTAGAAATGTAGTAGTGTACAGTAGAAGTACACTAGGAGTGCAGTAGTGTACAGTAGAAGTACACTAGGAGTGTAGTAGTGTACAGTAGAAGTGCAGTAGTGTACAGTAGAAGTGCAGTAGTGTACAGTAGAAGTGCAGTACTGTGCAGTACTGTACAGTAGAAGTGCAGTAGAAATGCAGTAGTGTGCAGTAGAAGTACACTAGGAGTGTAGTAGTGTACAGTAGAAGTGCAGTAGTGTACAGTAGAAGTGCAGTAGTGTACAGTAGAAGTGCAGTACTGTACAGTAGAAGTGCAGTAGAAATGCAGTAGTGTGCAGTAGAAGTACACTAGGAGTGTAGTAGTGTACAGTAGAAGTGCAGTAGTGTACAGTAGAAGTGCAGTAGTGTACAGTAGAAGTGCAGTACTGTACAGTAGAAGTGCAGTAGTGTACAGTAGAAGTACACTAGGAGTGCAGTAGTGTACAGTAGAAGTACACTAGGAGTGTAGTAGTGTACAGTAGAAGTACACTATGAGTGCAGTAGTGTACAGTAGAAGTGCAGTAGTGTACAGTAGAAGTGCAGTACTGTACAGTAGAAGTGCAGTAGTGTACATTAGAAGTGCAGTAGTGTACAGTAGAAGTGCAGCAGTGTACAGTAGTGTACAGTAGAAGTGCAGTAGTGTACAGTAGAAGTGCAGTACTGTACAGTAGAAGTGCAGTACTGTACAGTAGAGGTGCAGTACTGTACAGTAGAAGTACACTAGGAGTGCAGTAGTGTACAGTAGAAGTACACTAGGAGTGTAGTAGTGTACAGTAGAAGTACACTAGGAGTGCATTAGTGTACAGTAGAAGTGCAGTAGTGTACAGTAGAAGTGCAGTACTGTACAGTAGAAGTGCAGTAGAAGTGCAGTAGTGTACAGTAGAAGTGCAGTAGTGTACAGTAGTGTACAGTAGAAGTGCAGTAGTGTACAGTAGAAGTGCAGTAGTGTACAGTAGAAGTGCAGTAGTGTACAGTAGAAGTGCAGTAGTGTACAGTAGTGTACAGTAGAAGTGCAGTAGTGTACAGTAGAAGTGCAGTAGTGTACAGAAGAAGTGCAGTAGTGTACAGTAGAAGTGCAGTAGTGTACAGTAGAAGTCCAGTAGTGTACAGTAGAAGTGCAGTAGTGTATCACCAGGCAGACTCTTTGTAATATCGTCTAGAGTCTGGTCACAACTGGACTGGGAGCTATAATGTAATGCTGTAAAGAAACCTTGTTTATCTACCGCAGGGCAACAACACTGGAACACCAAAACCACACAGCTAATTCCACACAGCTAATTCCACACAGCTAATTCCACACAGATAATTCCACACAGCTAATTCCACACAGATAATTCCAAACCAGCATCCCTTAATGTAGTGCAAATTAAGAGCTGTGCATTCATTATGTGCATTCATTAAACAGAATCTGATTAAAACATCAATATGTATGTACAGTACCAGTCAAAAGTTTGGACACACCTACTCAATAAAAGGTTTTTATTTAATTTGTACTATTTTCTACATTGTAGAATAATAGTGAAGACATCAAAAATATGTTTAACAATGTAGAAAATAGTAATAAAAATAAATAAATAAAAACCCTTGACTGAGTCGGCGTGTCCAAACCTTTGCCTGACGCTGTATATTGAAATGAGAGCCTCAGTGCATCCGGTTTCAGGACAGGGGCAACTAAAAGGTCCTTGATGCACCTTCTCCAACATGGTGCGTGTTCTACATCTACCGGCTGAGACTGGGGTCGCTTGGAAATGCCCTGTTGCAGTGGGTATTTTAGTATCTGTGTGTGTGTGTGTGTGTGTGTATCGAGCTGTGTGTATTGAAGCTTGCTTGATTCCAAAGCCTCAGCGCATCCAGCTGGTCTTAGACAGGTTGTTTGTCCAGGTAGTACTGTGCTGCTATCTGATTGGTCCAAGTAAACCGGACGTGGCCGTTAGATTGGCTCTCCTGACTCCCAGAGCTCTGTCTGTGTCTGTGGGAGTAATCCTCTTCCTGGCATCTCTAGAAACACCTGCTTTTATTACTGCCTGCAAGGCCTAGAAGCCTTTGATCATACAACCGTCCTCCATGGATACAGGATAAGAGACCGATCAACAGATCTTGATTCTATTCAAACCATCTGAAAGTGTACAGTCACCTTGAATAAAAAATAAAATAAAAAACGATTTAATTGTCACATGCTTTGTAAAATAAAAACAGCAGGTGAAATGCTTACTTATTAACTGAACCAGTTGAAATATAACACAATCATATATCCCCTCCATACAGAATACTACTGGTACTGTATTAACTGAACCAGTTGAAATATAACACAATCATATATCCCCTCCATACAGAATACTACTGGTACTGTATTAACTGAAAACAGTTGAAATTAACAAAGTACTATTTCATTTCTACCAACGGTTGTATAAATCAAAAACGTATTCTACTGAGAAAGACCTTAAAAATAAAATTAAAAATAATAATAATCTATTAAGTTACCAAATTTGCACGATGAGCCGAAATCCCAATTTGGATAAACCGATCTCAATGCAGGAAATCCATAATGCCATTTTAGAACTGCAAAAATTCACAGGCACAGAGAAGTGATGGTTATACCTCATAATTTTATAAGCACTTTGTAGCTATACTTTGAATAAATACTGCTGAGACTGTATAATACATTTTGGGATCATTCTGGGGCGGCAGGGTAGCCTAGTGGTTAGAGTGTTGGACTAGTCACCAAAAGGTTGCAAGGTTGCAAGTTCAAACCCCAGAGCTGACAAGGTATAAATCTGTCGTTCTGCCCCTGAACAGGCAGTTAACCCACTGTTCCTAGGCCGTCATTGAAAATAAGAATTTGTTCTTAACTGACTTTCCTAGTTAAATAAAGGTAAAATAAAAAAATACCTGTCTCAATGCTCAACCGACCAATCGCTTTACTACGTTTAGATATGAACATACTTTCTAAATTATTAGCAAACAGACTGAGAAAAGTTAGTCATCCTTTCATTTCAACTGACCCGGTAGGTGTAATGTCAAATCGATATAGCTCAGATACAGACATTTTATAACATTTACATACATTTACATTTAAGTCATTTAGCAGACGCTCTTATCCAGAGCGACTTACAAATTGGGAGAAAACATTGTTAAGGAGGATATAGTAACATCTCAACACACGTTTGTTTTACAGTAGTTTTGCTATTTTTAACTATTTTAACTATTACAGATACAGTGTATGTGTTCACTCCAACTTGTATGGTGTATACTGATGTTGAAGGTACCATCAGCAGCATTATCCCTTGATGACGAAGTATAGTGGAAATATTTATTATAATATTATCTATGCAATGGAAAGATTTGGGTTTGGTCCTTTTGTTTATAAGATGAGTCTCCAGTATATATACAATTGCTCTAAAGCAGCAGTTATAACAAATGGTATTGTAACGGCTTTCGTCTGGTGAAGGAGAAGCGGACCAAAATGCAGCGTGGTATTTTTGAGACATGTTTAATGACGATGAAAAAACGAACTATACAAAACAACAAACGGAACGTGAAAACCTATACAGCCTATCTGGTGACAACAAACACAGGGACAGGAACAATCACCCACGAAATACTCAAAGAATATGGCTGCCTAAATATGGTTCTCAATCAGAGACAACGATAATCACCTGACTCTGATTGAGAACCGCCTCAGGCAGCCATAGACTATGCTAGACACCCCCACGACAAAACACACCACAAAAAACCCATGTCACACCCTGGCCTGACCAAATAAATGCAGACAAACACAATATACAGTGCCTTGCGAAAGTATTCGGCCCCCTTGAACTTTGCGACCTTTTGCCACATTTCAGGCTTCAAACATAAAGATATAAAACTGTATTTTTTTGTGAAGAATCAACAACAAGTTGGACACAATCATGAAGTGGAACGACATTTATTGGATATTTCAAACTTTTTTAACAAATCAAAAACTGAAAAATTGGGCGTGCAAAATTATTCAGCCCCCTTAAGTTAATACTTTGTACCGCCACCTTTTGCTGCTGAATACAACAGGTGTAGTAGACCTCACAGTGAAATGCTGAATACAACAGGTGTAGTAGACCTCACAGTGAAATGCTGAATACAACAGGTGTAGTAGACCTCACAGTGAAATGCTTAATACAACAGGTGTAGTAGACCTGACAGTGAAATGCTGAATACAACAGGTGTAGTAGACCTCACAGTGACATGCTGAATACAACAGGTGTAGTAGACCTCACAGTGACATGCTGAATACAACAGGTGTAGTAGACCTTACAGTGAAATGCTGAATTACAACAGGTGTAGTAGACCTGACAGTGACATGCTGAATACAACAGGTGTAGTAGACCTTACAGTGAAATGCTGAATACAACAGGTGTAGTAGACCTTACAGTGACATGCTGAATACAACAGGTGTAGTAGACCTCACAGTGAAATGCTGAATACAACAGGTGTAGTAGACCTCACAGTGTTATGCTGAATACAACAGGTGTAGTAGACCTTACAGTGACATGCTGAATACAACAGGTGTAGTAGACCTCACAGTGAAATGCTGAATACAACAGGTGTAGTAGACCTCACAGTGAAATGCTGAATACAACAGGTGTAGTAGACCTCAGTGTTATGCTGAATACAACAGGTGTAGTAGACCTCACAGTGAAATGCTGAATACAACAGGTGTAGTAGACCTCACAGTGATATGCTGAATACAACAGGTGTAGTTGACCTCACAGTGATATGCTGAATACAACAGGTGTAGTAGACCTTACAGTGAAATACTTATTTACGAGCTCCTTAACCGACAGTGCAGTTTAAAAAAATATGGATAAGAATAAGAGATAAAAGTAACAAGTAATTAAAGAGCAGCAGTAAAAAAAAATAACAATATATACAGGGGGACAGAGCCAATGTGCAGGGGCACCGGTTAGTTGAGGTAGTATAGTACATGTAGGTAGAGTTATTAAAGTGACTATGCATAGATGATAACAGAGAGAGGCAGTGGTGTTGAAAGGGGAAGAGGGGGGGGGGCAATGTGAGTAGTCTAGGTAGTTATTTGACTAGATGTTCAGAAGTCTTATTGCTTGGGGCTAGAAGCTGTTTAGAAGCCTCTTGGGCCTAGACTTGGCGCTCCGATACCGCTTGTCGTGTGGTAGCAGAGAGAACAGTCTATAGAAGAGACTGGGTCTATGGAAGAGACTGGGTCTATAGAAGAGACTGGGTCTATGGAAGTGACTGGGAATATGGAAGAGATTGGTTGACCAGTCTCTGAGAAATGACATGCAAGAGGGGATTTAGGTTAATTTCTCCTCACTACTGTTCTATAATACGTGCTTCTCCTCCTGTCTAGCGGTTCGGCCCACGTATTGCTTATTGCATGGACAAAGAAATAAAGCATCTGCGTGTGAATAACTGTTTGATAGTGTTTTGATTGTTTGCCAGAGTTGCTGAATACGCTCACTTTGTTACAGGGAAACACCTACAACTCCGGCAGTGATAGAAGCCAATCACACGGTTCAGTCTTCCTCCATTTCATTTAGAGGGACGTGTGCATGAGTGTCAGTCTCCAACAATGATAGTGGCCCTGCCGTGTGAAAAGAAAGGAATAACCTTTTGGCAAGCAGGATGGGCCATGAGCACATTCCAATGTTCCTTTTAATAACTCTCATGATGTCATCGCTCTAGTCGTGACGCGATGTCATCGCTCAAAGGACAATATGTAGAGGGACAGACTCATGAATGTTTTGTTTAATTTAATTTACATAAAAAAAAATAAAAACACTTTTATCTCTTCTGGTAGAGCTTTCATCTATGGTAAGTCCTCAACTGAGAGCATCGTCAAGCCATTTTTTTTTGGGGGGGGGGGGGGGTTTAGTTTGAAATTACTGTCTTGGAGTGAACGAAAACAGAGGACAATATGTTATTTATAATATGTAATTAATACTAATCATGTGCATAGGTACAAAAGTGTTGATACAAAGTCATTATACCAATAATATAATATATCAATAATATTTAATTTTATACAGGCAATGTACATAGTAAGAAATTGCTGGCAATTTTATAATGACTCCAACTGTACCTATTTATTTATGTTCTTCAAATTTCGTTGCAGTCCTCCCATACAGTATATGCAACATTTGTATTTAGCATTTTTGTTAGGATGACATTTTGATAGGAAAGTATAGAAATGCCTTTGAGACAAAATAGCATGAGAGAGAGAACAATGTTGTCATGTGTTGATGTAGTGTTTGTTGTTGTTGTTTGGTTAGTGTGATGTGTTGTTGTTGTTGTTTGGTTAGTGTGATATGTTGTATGTGTTGTTATTGTTTGGTTAGTGTGATATGTTGTATGTGTTGTTGTTTGGTTAGTGTGATATGTTGTATGTGTTGTTGTTGTCTGGTTAGTGTGATGTGTTGTATGTGTTGTTGTTGTTTGGTTAGTGTGATATGTTGTATGTGTTGTTGTTGTTTGGTTAGTGTGATATGTTGTTTGTGTTGACATGGTGTTTGTTGTTGTTGTTTGGTTAGTGTTGTATGTGTTGACCTGGTGTTTGTTGATGCAGGTAGCCTAGTGGTTAGAGGGGCGGCAGGTAACCTAGTGGTTAGAGGGGCGGGAGGTAGCCTAGTGGTTAGAGGGGCGGCAGGTAACCTAGTGGTTAGAGGGGAGGGAGGTAGCTTAGTGGTTAGAGGGGCGGCAGGTAGCTTAGTGGTTAGAGGGGCGGCAGGTAGCCTAGTGGTTAGAGGGGCGGCAGATAGCAGGGTGGTTAGAGGGGAGGCAGGTAGCCTAGTGGTTAGAGGGGCGGCATGTAGCCTAGAGGTTAGAGGGGAGGCAGGTAGCCTAGTGGTTAGAGGGGCGGGAGGTAGCCTAGTGGTTAGAGGGGCGAGAGGTAGCCTAGTGGTTAGAGGGACGGCAGGTAGCCTAGTGGTTAGAGGGGCGGCAGGTAGCCTAGTGGTTAGAGGGGAGGCAGGTAGCCTAGTGGTTAGAGGGGGCGGCAGGTAGCCTAGTGGTTAGAGGGGCGGCAGGTAGCCTAGTGGTTAGAGGGGAGGCAGGGAGCCTAGTGGTTAGAGGGGAGGCAGGTAGCCTAGTGGTTAGAGGGGCGGCATGTAGCCTAGTGGTTAGAGGGGAGGCAGGTAGCCTAGTGGTTAGAGGGGCGGGAGGTAGCCTAGTGGTTAGAGGGGCAGCAGGTAGCCTAGTGGTTAGAGGGGCGGCAGGTAGCCTAGTGGTTAGAGGGGCGGCAGGTAGCCTAGTGGTTAGAGGGGAGGCAGGTAGCCTAGTGGTTAGAGGGGCGGCAGGTAGCCTAGTGGTTAGAGGGGCGGCAGGTAGCCTAGTGGTTAGAGGGGAGGCAGGGAGCCTAGTGGTTAGAGGGGAGGCAGGTAGCCTAGTGGTTAGAGGAGGCAGGTAGCCTAGTGGTTAGAGGGGAGGCAGGTAGCCTAGTGGTTAGAGGGGCGGCAGGTAGCCTCGTGGTTAGAGGGGCGGCAGGTAGCCTAGTGGTTAGAGGGGCGGCAGGTAGCCTAGTGGTTAGAGGGGCGGCAGGGAGCCTAGTGGTTAGAGGGGAGGCAGGTAGCGTAGTGGTTAGAGGGGGAGGCAGGTAACCTAGTGGTTAGAGGAGGCAGGTAGCCTAGTGGTTAGAGGGGTGGCAGGTAGCCTAGTGGTTAGAGTGTTGGACTAGTAACCGAACAAGGCAGTTAACCCACTGTTCCTAGGCAGTCATTGAAAATAAGAATTTGTTCTTAACTGACTTGCCTAGTCAAATAAATAAAAAAATCCAGGAGCCTCAGAACTCCAAGCTGCAGTTCTAGCAGGCCTTTGAACTTTGTATCTTAAAACTCGGCTAGCATGGTGTACATTTTAGGACGTCCTCAGCTTCAGAACGTCATACTGCAAGCCCTCTGTGGCGTCCTCCCCATTCAAACTGTCTCTCTGAGCTGTGAAATAAATATCTCAACTTGCTCTAGTCTTCCTGGACTGCCAGAGAAGGCTTTGATATTATTATTATTATTATTACTATTATTACTATTATTATTATTATTATTATTGTTATTATTATTATTATTATTGTTATTATTATTATTATTGTTATTATTATTATTATTATTATTATTACTATTATTATTATTATTATTATTATTGTTGTTATTATTATTATTATTATTATTATTACTATTATTATTACTATTATTGTTATTATTATTATTATTATGATTATTATTATTATTCATATTCATATTATTTTTATTTTTATTTTCCCTCCTAGTCAACGAACGGCGACAGGCATCAGTCAGCAGGGACCGAACTATTGTTCAGTACGCACATAAAATGACTCCATCCCCCAGAAGTCTATGCTTCCCCCAGCCTGCCCAGCACCAGTAGGACTCCATCCCCCATAGGCCTCTGTTCTGTTCTGTTCCTTCATCCGATTCCACCCCCCAGAAGCCTCTGCTTCCCAAACAACAAGAGTATTCCATCCCTCAGAGGCATCGCTTGTGTTCTGTTGAAACTACATTCCCCACACTTGCTTCTCCGGAACCAGAAACTCATCCCCCAGAGGCCTCTGTTGCTCTGTTCTGTTATGTCCTTTCATACAATTCCATCCCCCAGAAGCCTCTGCTTTCCCTCAGCCTAGCCAGCACTACGGGAAGACCATCTTATGTAACTACTGGTGTGGTGGGACTCATCACTATGACTTAAAATACCTTCAAAATCAGCCGGGGAAAAGTTGTGATTGATATGTAGATTACGTTCGTCATTACCCCATCCCAAATATCTCAACTATCTCAACTAATTAAAGAAATACAGTAAAGTATTCCTCAGAAAAAAAACATCCTCTCATCATAGGACATTGCCTTACATTTTATTACTGTGTAAGAACGGGGTTCTAGTAAAACTAAGGCAACGTCCCAAATGATAACCTATTCCATTTATAGTGCACTACTATTGACCAGAGCCTTATTATGAGCCCTGGTTAAAAGTAGTGCACTGAATAGGGAATAGGGCTCTGGTCTAAAGTAGTGCACTGAATAGGGAATAGGGCTCTGGTCTTAAGTAGTGCACTGAATAGGGAATAGGGCTCTGGTCTTAAGTAGTGCACTACATAGGGAATAGGGCTCTGGTCTTAAGTAGTGCACTACATAGGGAATAGGGCTCTGGTCTAAAGTAGTGCACTACATAGGGAATAGGGAATAGGGCTCTGGTCTAAAGTAGTGCACTACATAGGGAATAGGGAATAGGGCTCTGGTCTAAAGTAGTGCACTACATAGGGAATAGGGCTCTGGTCTTAAGTAGTGCACTACATAGGGAATAGGGCTATGGTCTAAAGTAGTGCACTACATAGGGAATAGGGAATAGGGAATGGGGCTCTGGTCTAAAGTAGTACACTACATAGGGAATAGGGCTCTGGTCTAAAGTAGTGCACTACATAGGGAATAGGGCTCTGGTCTTAAGTAGTGCACTACATAGGGAATAGGGCTCTGGTCTAAAGTAGTGCACTACATAGGGAATAGGGCTCTGGTCTTAAGTAGTGCACTACATAGGGAATAGGGCTATGGTCTAAAGGAGTGCACTACATAGGGAATAGGGCTCTGGTCTAAAGTAGTGCACTGAATAGGGAATAGGGCTCTGGTCTTAAGTAGTGCACTACATAGGGAATAGGGCTCTGGTCTTAAGTAGTGCACTACATAGGGAATAGGGCTCTGGTCTTAAGTAGTGCACTACATAGGGAATAGGGCTCTGGTCTAAATTAGTGCACTACATAGGGAATAGGGAATAGGGAATAGGGCTCTGGTCTAAAGTAGTGCACTACATAGGGAATAGGGAATAGGGCTCTGGTCGAAAGTAGTGCGCTATATAGGGAATGGGGCTCTGGTCTAAAGTAGTACACTATATAGGGCTCTGGTCTAAAGTAGTGCACTATATAGGGAATAGGGTCCTGGTCTAAAGTAGTGCACTACATAGGGAATAGGGCTCTGGTCTAAAGTAGTGCACCACATAGGGAATAGGGCTCTGGTCTAAAGTAGTGCACTATATCGGGAATAGGGCTCTGGTCTTAAGTAGTACACTATATAGGGAATAGGGCTCTGGTCTAAAGTAGTGCACTACATAGGGAATAGGGCTCTGGTCTAAAGTAGTGCACTACATAGGGAATAGGGCTCTGGTCTTAAGTAGTGCGCTATATAGGGAATAGGGCTCTGGTCTAAAGTTGTACACTATATAGGGCTCTGGTCTAAAGTAGTGCACTATATAGGGAATAGGGTCCTGGTCTAAAGTAGTGCACTACATAGGGAATAGGGCTCTGGTCTAAAGTAGTGCACTACATAGGGAATAGGGCTCTGGTCTAAAGTAGTGCACTATATAGGGAATAGGGCCCTGGTCTAAAGTAGTGCACTATATAGGGAATAGGGCCCTGGTCTAAAGTAGTGCACTATATAGGGAATAGGGCTCTGGTCTAAAGTAGTGCACTATATAGGGAATAGGGCTCTGGTCTAAAGTAGTGCACTACATAGGGAATAGGGCTCTGGTCTAAAGTAGTGCACTATATAGGGAATAGGGCTCTGGTCTAAAGTTGTACACTATATAGGGCTCTGGTCTAAAGTAGTGCACTATATAGGGAATAGGGCTCTGGTCTAAAGTAGTGCACTACATAGGGAATTAGGGCTCTGGTCTAAAGTAGTGCACTACATAGGGAATAGGGCTCTGGTCTAAAGTAGTGCACTACATAGGGAATAGGGCTCTGGTCTAAAGTAGTGCACTATATAGGGCTCTGGCATTTGAGATGTAGACTCTTGTTGTCCTGTATTGTTCTAGGTTGTCCTCTATTGTGCTCTGACTACATCCATACCAGACAGACTGTCTCAGTGCTGTGACTACATCCAGACAGACAGACTGTCTCAGTGCTGTCACTACATCCAGACAGACAGACTGTCTCAGTGCTCTGACTACATCCATACCAGACAGACTGTCTCAGTGCTGTGACTACATCCATACCAGACAGACTGTCTCAGTGCTGTGACTACATCCAGACAGACTGTCTCAGTGCTGTGACTACATCCATACCAGACAGACTGTCTCAGTGCTGTGACTACATCCATACCAGACAGACTGTCTCAGTGCTGTGACTACATCCATACCAGACAGACTGTCTCAGTGCTGTGACTACATCCATACCAGACAGACTGTCTCAGTGCTGTGACTACATCCAGACAGACTGTCTCAGTGCTGTGACTACATCCAGACAGACTGTCTCAGTGCTGTGACTACATCCAGACAGACTGTCTCAGTGCTCTGACTACATCCAGACAGACTGTCTCAGTGCTGTGACTACATCCAGACAGACTGTCTCAGTGCTGTGACTACTTCCATACCAGACAGACTGTCTCAGTGCTGTGACTACATCCAGACAGACTGTCTCAGTGCTCTGACTTCATCCAGACAGACTGTCTCAGTGCTGTGACTACATCCAGACAGACTGTCTCAGTGCTGTGACTACATCCATACCAGACTGTCTCAGTGCTGTGACTACATCCAGACAGACTGTCTCAGTGCTGTGACTACATCCAGACAGACTGTCTCAGTGCTGTGACTACATCCAGACAGACTGTCTCAGTGCTGTGACTACATCCAGACAGACTGTCTCAGTGCTGTGATTACATCCAGACAGACTGTCTCAGTGCTGTGACTACATCCAGACAGACTGTCTCAGTGCTGTCACTACATCCAGACAGACTGTCTCAGTGCTGTCACTACATCCAGACAGACTGTCTCAGTGCTGTGACTACATCCAGACAGACTGTCTCAGTGCTGTGACTACATCCAGACAGACTGTCTCAGTGCTGTCACTACATCCAGACAGACAGACTGTCTCAGTGCTGTCACTACATCCAGACAGACTATCTCAGTGCTCTGACTACATCCATACCAGACAGACTGTCTCAGTGCTGTGACTACATCCAGACAGACTGTCTCAGTGCTGTGACTACATCCATACCAGACAGACTGTCTCAGTGCTGTGACTTCATCCAGACAGACTGTCTCAGTGCTGTGACTACATCCAGACAGACTGTCTCAGTGCTCTGACTACATCCATACCAGACAGACTGTCTCAGTGCTGTGACTACATCCATACCAGACAGACTGTCTCAGTGCTGTGACTACATCCAGACAGACTGTCTCAGTGCTGTGACTACATCCAGACAGACTGTCTCAGTGCTGTCACTACATCCAGACAGACTGTCTCAGTGCTGTCACTACATCCAGACAGACTGTCTCAGTGCTGTCACTACATCCAGACAGACTGTCTCAGTGCTGTGACTACATCCAGACAGACTGTCTCAGTGCTGTGACTACATCCAGACAGACAGACTGTCTCAGTGCTGTCACTACATCCAGACAGACAGACTGTCTCAGTGCTGTCACTACATCCAGACAGACAGACTGTCTCAGTGCTGTCACTACATCCAGACAGACTGTCTCAGTGCTGTGACTACTTCCATACCAGACTGACTGTCTCAGTGCTGTGACTACTTCCATACCAGACTGACTGTCTCAGTGCTGTGACTACATCCATACCAGACAGACTGTCTCAGTGCTGTGACTACATCCATACCAGACAGACTGTCTCAGTGCTGTGACTACATCCAGACAGACAGACTGTCTCAGTGCTGTGACTACATCCAGACAGACTGTCTCAGTGCTGTGACTACATCCAGACAGACAGACTGTCTCAGTGCTGTGACTACATCCATACCAGACAGACTGTCTCAGTGCTGTGACTACATCCAGACAGACTGTCTCAGTGCTCTGACTACATCCAGACAGACTGTCTCAGTGCTCTGATTACATCCAGACAGACTGTCTCAGTGCTGTGACTACATCCAGACAGACTGTCTCAGTGCTGTGACTACATCCAGACAGACTGTCTCAGTGCTCTGATTACATCCAGACAGACTGTCTCAGTGCTGTGACTACATCCATACCAGACAGACTGTCTCAGTGCTGTGACTACATCCAGACAGACTGTCTCAGTGCTCTGATTACATCCAGACAGACTGTCTCAGTGCTGTGACTTCATCCAGACAGACTGTCTCAGTGCTGTCACTACATCCAGACAGACAGACTGTCTCAGTGCTGTGACTACATCCAGACAGACTGTCTCAGTGCTGTGACTACATCCAGACAGACTGTCTCAGTGCTGTGACTACATCCAGACAGACTGTCTCAGTGCTGTGACTACATCCAGACAGACTGTCTCAGTGCTCTGATTACATCCAGACAGACTGTCTCAGTGCTGTGACTACATCCAGACAGACTGTCTCAGTGCTCTGATTACATCCAGACAGACTGTCTCAGTGCTGTGACTACATCCAGACAGACTGTCTCAGTGCTGTGACTACATCCAGACAGACTGTCTCAGTGCTGTGACTACATCCAGACAGACTGTCTCAGTGCTCTGATTACATCCAGACAGACTGTCTCAGTGCTGTGACTACATCCATACCAGACAGACTGTCTCAGTGCTGTGACTACATCCAGACAGACTGTCTCAGTGCTGTGATTACATCCAGACAGACTGTCTCAGTGCTGTGACTACATCCAGACAGACTGTCTCAGTGCTGTGACTACATCCAGACAGACTGTCTCAGTGCTGTGACTACATCCAGACAGACTGTCTCAGTGCTGTGACTACATCCAGACAGACTGTCTCAGTGCTGTGACTACATCCAGACAGACTGTCTCAGTGCTGTGACTACATCCAGACAGACTGTCTCAGTGCTGTGACTACATCCAGACAGACTGTCTCAGTGCTGTGACTACATCCAGACAGACTGTCTCAGTGCTGTCACTACATCCAGACAGACTGTCTCAGTGCTGTGACTACATCCATACCAGACAGACTGTCTCAGTGCTCTGATTACATCCAGACAGACTGTCTCAGTGCTGTCACTACATCCAGACAGACTGTCTCAGTGCTGTGACTACATCCAGACAGACTGTCTCAGTGCTGTGACTACATCCAGACAGACTGTCTCAGTGCTCTGACTACATCCAGACAGACTGTCTCAGTGCTGTGACTACATCCAGACAGACTGTCTCAGTGCTGTCACTACATCCAGACAGACAGACTGTCTCAGTGCTGTGACTACATCCAGACAGACTGTCTCAGTGCTGTCACTACATCCAGACAGACTGTCTCAGTGCTGTGACTACATCCAGACAGACTGTCTCAGTGCTGTGACTACATCCATACCAGACAGACTGTCTCAGTGCTGTGACTACATCCAGACAGACTGTCTCAGTGCTGTGACTACATCCAGACAGACTGTCTCAGTGCTGTGACTACATCCAGACAGACTGTCTCAGTGCTGTGACTACATCCAGACAGACTGTCTCAGTGCTGTGACTACATCCATACCAGACAGACTGTCAGAAGCAGCAGAGGGAGTAGAGAGCAGACCAGCAGATTCCCCGGAGAGAGATGTGTCATGAATAGGGTCTCGCTGGTCTCTGACTTGAACAACGACGCGTTAATGATAAAATGCCATCGGTAGGATAGGATATGATGAACTTTGCAACTCAAGAGGAAAATGCACTCAGACACTGCTGTATACAAAATAGACACTGTATATTACACACTCAACATCAAATCAAATGTTATTGGTCACACACACACACACACACACACACATACAGTGGGGCAAAAAAAGTATTTAGTCAGCCACCAATTGGGCAAGTTCTCCCACTTAAAAAAAAGATGAGAGAGGCCTGTAATTTTCATCATAGGTACACTTCAACTATGACAGACAAAATGAGAGAAAAAATTCCAGGAAATCTTCGTCTTCTAGTGGGAAGAGAACCCACAAGCTGGTCCTTTGTTTCCTGGCCATTTTCCCAGGTGAAGAAAGGAAGCTTGTGCTTTTGTGACACTCGTTCCAGATCTCACGCTAGGTGTGTTGGGGATAGTGCTTACCGTAAGGGGCTGACGTCAAAATATTGTTTCGACCACATATCAACTATGGGGTATTGTTTCAAGTTGGATTTGTGTTTGTTGACAACCCAATGAAATATCAATTTAAATTGGACGTTAATCTGACATTTTTATCTCGTTAGAAAGGGATGGTTTTGGCAAGAGATTTACATAATCTGTAATTAGAGAGAGGACTGAAGGAGAGAGGGAGAGAGGGAGGGAGAGAGAGAGACAGAGAGACAGAGAGAGACAGAGAGAGAGAGAGAAAGAGAGAGAGAGAGAGAGCGAGAGAGAGTTATATAAAACATTGAAGTTGTCGGCCAACACCAGTAGTGTGATATGGACTGTAAACTCTCCCTTCACACGTTCTCTCCACAGCAAGTCAGAGCAGACCCACACAAATAAAAATCAAGAGAACCAAAGCTGATTGAAGTACTAATTTTGTATCTTTATATAATTGCTGTGTCTCAGAAATGAAAGTTTAGTTCTTAAAGGGGTACAAACACTTGTCATTTTGTACCTTTAGTTATAGGTACAGTACATCATTTCCCACTTAAGGGACGGAAAGCGACGGAAAGAGAGACATATACCTTAAAAGAGCCAATAGTATACCATAGGGGGCAGATAGTTTAGGTACACATCTGCCTTTTTAGGGTACCACCACAAATCAAGGACCAGCTGAACCACTGCCTGTTCACCCCGGTACCATCCAGAAGGCGAGGTGCATCAAAGCAGGGACCGAGAGACTGGAAAAACAGCATCTATCTCAAGGCCATCAGACTGTTAAATAGTAGCCGGCCTCTGCCCAGGACCGTGCCCTAAACTTTAGTCACTGCCTCTTGTCAGCTACTACCCGGTTACTCTACCATGCAGCTTAGAGGCTGCTGCTCTATGTACATAGTCATGGAACACTGGTCACTTTCATAACGGAACACTGGTCACTTTAATAACGGAACACTGGTCACTTTAATAATGGAACACTGGTCACTTCAATAATGGAACACTGGTCACTTTAATCATGGAACACTGGTCACTTTAATAATGGAACACTGGTCACTTTAATAATGGAACACTGGTCACTTTAATAATGGAACACTGGTCACTTTAATAATGGAACACTGGTCCCTTTAATAATGGAACACTGGTCACTTTAATAATGGAACACTGGTCACTGTAATAATGGAACACTGGTCACTTTAATAACGGAACACTGGTCACTTTAATAGTGGAACACTGGTCACTTTATTAATGGAACACTGGTCACTTTAATAATGGAACACTGGTCACTTTAATAATGGAACACTGGTCACTTTAATAATGGAACACTGGTCACTTTATTAATGGAACACTGGTCACTTTAATAATGGAACACTGGTCACTTTATTAATGGAACACTGGTCACTTTAAATATGTTTACCCATTTCATATGTACAGTGCATTCGGAAAGTATTCATACCCCTTCACATGTTCCACATTTTGTTACGTTACAGCCTTATTCTAAAGTGGATTAAATAAACAAAATTCCACATCAATCTACACACAATACCCCATAATGACAATGCAACAACAGGTTTGTAGAAATGTTAGATTATTTATAAAAAGTAAAAACAGAAATACTTTATTTACACAAGTATTCAGACCCTTTGCTATGAGACTAGAAATCGAGCTCAGGTGCATCCTGTTTCCATTGATCATCCTTGATGATTATAGAACTTGACTGGAGTCCCCTTGTGGTAAATTCAATTGATTGGACATGATTTGGAAAGGCACACACCTGTCTATATAAGGTTCCACAGTTGACAGTGCATGTCAGTGCAAAAACCAAGCCATGAGGTCGAAGGAATTGTCCCTTGAGCTCAGAGACAGAATTGTACCCTTCCCCACAGATCTGGGGAAGGGTACCAAAAACTGTCTGCAGCATTGAAGGTCCCCAAGAACACAGTGGCCTCCATCCTTCTGGAATGGAAGAAGTTTGGAACCACCAAGACTCTTCCTGGAGCTGACCACCTGGCCTAACCACTCCTCAGTAAAAGGCACATGACAGCCCGCTTGGAGTTTGCCAAAAGACGCTTAAAGACTCTCAGACCATGAGAAACAAGATTCTCTGGACTGATGAAACCAAGATTGACCTGAATGCCAAATGTCACATCTGGAGGAAACCTGGCACCATCTCTACGGTGAAGCATGGTGGTGGCAGCATCATGCTGTGGGGATGTTTTTCAGTGGCAGGGAGACTAGTCAGGATCGAGGCAAAGATGAACGGAGCAAAGTACGGAGAGATCCTTGATGAAAACCTGCTCAAATGCGCACAGGACCTTAGACTGCGGCTAAGGTTCACCTTCCAACATTTGCAAAAATGTCTAAACAAACCTGTTTTTTATTTAGTCATTTTGGGGTATTGTGTGTAGACTGCTGAGGGCGGAAAAAACAATATAATCAATTTTAGAATAAGGCTGTAACGTAACAAAATGTGGAAAAAGTTAAGGGGTCTGAATACTTTTACAAGGCATCTAATACACTGTATTCTAGTCAAGGTTATCAAATAAAATATATTTTTTTAAACTATTGCTATATATATATATACTATTCTATCCATGTATTCTTCAGATATACTACATATATTTTATCCATATATTGCCCATAATGTCTATAGCCTTTACTAGACTATGGGTATATTTTATATATGAATGCTTCCGCTCAGTGTTTGAGATCAATTGACACTCTTTACCATGGCACTTTGAGATTTATTTTAAACTGCAAAACCCTTACACACCACTGCACTTTGTATACCAGGGTTGGCTGGCCTTCTCTAGTCACTCGTAGGCTCAGTCACTGGTATACCTTTATTTACAAATCCATTTTGTGTTTACTGCCATTTTATTTGGGCATTTTTATTGTTCAGAAATGTGGTGGGTTGTCTCTTAGTTTGCTGGACGTTATCCTGCTAACTGTTCCAAATGTCCGAAGTAAATTTGGTAAAAGGGCTTTTATGTCCTCTGCGCCATCGTCTTGGAACACCTTACAAAATACTTTTAAAACTGGAAGAACTTGTCCCGATTGGTGTTTTTAAATCACTGATGAAGGATTTTGAGGCTGATTCCCTGACCTGTCAATGTTTTTAATTAGCTGTTTTATACTCTTGTGAATTCAATGGTTTTTACTAGATTACTTGTAGTTTTTCATGTTGTCTGTCTGTAATCTTTTTTTGTAATGACTTGGCCAAGGTGCTCTTGAAAAAGAGATTTTAATCTCAATGAGCCCTTCCTGGTTCAATAAAGGTTAAATGAAATTAAATATAGGGCCCATTATTACTGCACTGGAGGAACACAAGCATTTCGCCGAACGCGGAAAAGCATTTGCTGAATAGGTCGACCACTAAAATGTGATTTGATGATTTTGATTTGAGTTCAACTCGGGATAACAGGTTATACGTAAGTGTTACGTAATTTTAGCCAGGTACCTTTTAGCCAGGTACATTTTAGCCAGGTGTATTTAACCAGGTACATTTTAGCCAGGTACATTTTAGACAGGTATATTTAACCAGGTACCTTTTAGCCAGGTATATTTAACCAGGTATATTTAACCAGGTACATTTTAGCCAGGTACATTTTAGCCAGGTACATTTTAGCCAGGTACATTTTAGCCAGGTACATTTTAGCCAGGTATATTTAACCAGGTATATTTAACCAGGTATATTTAACCAGGTACATTTAACCAGGTATATTTAACCAGGTACATTTTAGGCAGGTACATTTAACCAGGTACATTTTAGCCAGGTATATTTAACCAGGTACATTTTAGCCAGGTACATTTTAGCCAGGTACATTTTAGCCAGGTATATTTAACCAGGTATATTTAACCAGGTATATTTAACCAGGTACATCTTAGCCAGGTACATTTAACCAGGTACATTTTAGCCAGGTATATATAACCAGGTACATTTTAGCCAGGTATATTTAACCAGGTATATTTAACCAGGTATATTTAACCAGGTACATCTTAGCCAGGTACATTTAACCAGGTACATTTTAGCCAGGTACATTTTAGCCAGGTATATTTAACCAGGTATATTTAACCAGGTATATTTAACCAGGTACATCTTAGCCAGGTACATTTAACCAGGTACATTTTAGCCAGGTACATTTAACCAGGTACATTTAACCAGGTACATTTTAGCCAGGTATATTTAACCAGGTACATTTTAGCCAGGTATATTTAACCAGGTACATTTAACCAGGTATATTTAACCAGGTATATTTAACCAGGTATATTTAACCAGGTATATTTAACCAGGTATATTTAACCAGGTACATTTTAGCCAGGTACATTTAACCAGGTATATTTAACCAGGTATATTTAACCAGGTACATTTAACCAGGTACATTTTAGCCAGGTACATTTTAGCCAGGTACATTTTAGCCAGGTATATTTAACCAGGTATATTTAACCAAGTACATCTTAACCAGGTACATTTAACCAGGTACATTTTAGCCAGGTACATTTAACCAGGTACATTTTAGCCAGGTATATTTAACCAGGTATATTTAACCAGGTACATCTTAGCCAGGTATATTTAACCAGGTACATCTTAGCCAGGTACATTTAACCAGGTACATTTTAGCCAGGTATATTTAACCAGGTACATTTTAGCCAGGTATATTTAACCAGGTATATTTAACCAGGTACATCTTAGCCAGGTATATTTAACCAGGTATATTTAACCAGGTATATTTAACCAGGTACATTTAACCAGGTACATTTAACCAGGTATATTTAACCAGGTACATTTTAGCCAGGTATATTTAACCAGGTACATTTTAGCCAGGTATATTTTAGCCAGGTACATTTTAGCCAGGTACATTTTAGCCAGGTATATTTAACCAGGTACATTTTTAGCCAGGTACATTTTAGCCAGGTATATTTAACCAGGTGCATTTTAGCCAGGTACATTTTAGCCAGGTATATTTAACCAGGTACATTTTAGCTAGGTACATTTCTATCAGGGGAGGAAGTGGAGGAACATCCTCATCAGTGAATGTCATCAAAATGATACTAAATATCGTCACGTCACCAAATAACTGATTAAAACACACTATTATGCAGTGAAGGTCTACAGTAGCCTCAACAGCACCCTCTAGGGGTAGCACCATGGCATAGCTGGAGGACAGCTAGCTTTCATCCTCCTCTGTTGTGTTATAGAATTGACACAAGATGGGTTAACAGTGGACCAAAGACATCGATCATAGGGCAATGCGTTTCAAACCTGTCAATATGACACAGGTGGATTCATCCTTGTACCTTATATTAAATCAAATTGTATTTGTCACATGCGCCGTATACAACAGGTGTAGTAGACCCTGAAATGCTTACTTCACAAGCCCTTAAAAATACCTACAAAAATGAATGTAAAAAAGTACATTATAATGAGTACAAATACTGTTCTTCAATATATTTTCAATTGGCACCTTTTCTGTTAGGCAAAGGCACAGATCCGTACCATCAATAGTCATGAGCGTACCTTGGAGATTAGAATCATTTGTTTATTAGTTTGTTAGTTTGTTAGTTTGTACCCCAGGGAACAGTAATGTATCCTGCCCATAACCATTATTTCTGAGATTGAAGGTAGCCTGCCTGCCTGCCTGCCTGTCTGTCTACCTGCCTGCCTGCCTGCCTGTCTACCTGCCTGCTTACCTGCCTGTCTGTCTGTCTGCCTGCCTGTCTGTCTGTCTACCTGCCTGCCTGTCTGTCTACCTGCCTGCCTGTCTGTCTACCTGCCTGCCTGTCTGTCTGTCTACCTGCCTGCCTGCCTGCCTGCCTGTCTGCCTGTCTACCTGCCTGCCTACCTGCCTGTCTGTCTGTCTGCCTGCCTGTCTACCTGCCTGCCTGCCTGTCTGCCTGTCTACCTGCCTGCCTACCTGCCTGTCTGTCTGTCTGCCTGCCTGCCTGCCTGTCTACCTGCCTGCCTACCTGCCTGTCTGTCTGTCTGCCTGCCTGCCTGTCTGTCTACCTGCCTGCCTGCCTGTCTACCTGCCTGCCTACCTGCCTGTCTGTCTGTCTGCCTGCCTGCCTGTCTACCTGCCTGCCTACCTGCCTGTCTGTCTGTCTGTCTGCCTGCCTGTGTATCTAGCTATCAACAGGAGCCTGCATGCTTGTTTCAAGCAAAGAAGTGAGGAAGAGAGACTTGGAAGTCCACAGTTAGTGTAGCCTAATGACAGACACAGTAAAGAACCCACATTTCAAATGGGTTCTAGAATGAGCACAGCATTCTAGAATGAGCACAGCATTCTAGAATGAGCACAGCAGCTCGGGCACTATGACTGACGAAGGCTTTTAAAGGTGAAGAATGGTTCTTTAGAGACAGACAGAGACAGGGGGCATAGAGAAAGACCGTTTCATCACAATGCAGAGGACTGTGTCATCTTTGACAGCGGCTTCTCACTGATAGACAGTACTGCTGATAATGGCTGGAGACGACACAACCAGAAGCTCCCTATTCACTTTACAATGACATTACACATTCACATTACACACGCACGCACACACACACACGCACACACGCACATACACGCACACACAGACAGACAGACAGTGAGGCTATACAGAAGTAGAGATCAGAACAGTCTGGAGGACTGAGATACAGTGACAGCATTTTAGATGGTATGTGATGCTGTCGCTTGTCCTTGTTATAGCTAGCTAATGATAGGATAAGGAGGCTTGTCTTTGTTATAGCTAGCTAATGATAGGATAAGGAGGCTTGTCTTTGTTATAGCTAGCTAATGATAGGATAAGGAGGCTTGTCCTTGTTATAGCTAGCTAATGATAGGATAAGGAGGCTTGTCTTTGTTATAGCTAGCTAATGATAGGATAAGGAGGCTTGTCTTTGTTATAGCTAGCTAATGATAGGATAAGGAGGCGTGTCTTTGTTATAGCTAGCTAATGATAGGATAAGGAGGCTTGTCTTTGTTATAGCTAGCTAATGATAGGATAAGGCTTGTCTTTGTTATAGCTAGCTAATGATAGGATAAGGAGGCTTGTCTTTGTTATAGCTAGCTAATGATAGGATAAGGAGGCTTGTCTTTGTTATAGCTAGCTAATGATAGGATAAGGAGGCTTGTCTTTGTTATAGCTAGCTAATGATAGGATAAGGAGGCTTGTCTTTGTTATAGCTAGCTAATGATAGGATAAGGAGGCTTGTCTTTGTTATAGCTAGCTAATGGTAGGATAAGGAGGCTTGTCTTTGTTATAGCTAGCTAATGATAGGATAAGGAGGCTTGTCTTTGTTATAGCTAGCTAATGATAGGATAAGGCTTGTCTTTGTTATAGCTAGCTAATGATAGGATAAGGAGGCTTGTCTTTGTTATAGCTAGCTAATGATAGGATAAGGAGGCTTGTCTTTGTTATAGCTAGCTAATGGTAGGATAAGGAGGCTTGTCTTTGTTATAGCTAGCTAATGGTAGGATAAGGAGGCATGTCTTTGTTATAGCTAGCTAATGATAGGATAAGGAGGCTTGTCTTTGTTATAGCTAGCTAATGATAGGATAAGGAGGCTTGTCTTTGTTATAGCTAGCTAATGGTAGGATAAGGAGGCTTGTCTTTGTTATAGCTAGCTAATGATAGGATAATGAGGCTTGTCTTTGTTATAGCTAGCTAATGATAGGATAAGGAGGCTTGTCTTTGTTATAGCTAGCTAATGGTAGGATAAGGAGGCTTGTCTTTGTTATAGCTAGCTAATGGTAGGATAAGGAGGCTTGTCTTTGTTATAGCTAGCTAATGATAGGATAAGGAGGCTTGTCTTTGTTATAGCTAGCTAATGATAGGATAAGGAGGCGTGTCTTTGTTATAGCTAGCTAATGGTAAGATAAGGAGGCTTGTCTTTGTTATAGCTAGCTAATGGTAGGATAAGGAGGCTTGTCTTTGTTATAGCTAGCTAATGATAGGATAAGGAGGCTTGTCTTTGTTATAGCTAGCTAATGGTAGGATAAGGAAGCATGTCACTTCCCTTTGTTATAGCTAGCTAATGATAGGATAAGGCTTGTCTTTGTTATAGCTAGCTAATGATAGGATAAGGAGGCTTGTCTTTGTTATAGCTAGCTAATGGTAGGATAAGGAGGCGTGTCTTTGTTATAGCTAGCTAATGATAGGATAAGGAGGCTTGTCTTTGTTATAGCTAGCTAATGATAGGGTAAGGAGGCTTGTCTTTGTTATAGCTAGCTAATGGTAGGATAAGGAGGCTTGTCTTTGTTATAGCTAGCTAATGATAGGATAAGGAGGCTTGTCTTTGTTATAGCTAGCTAATGGTAGGATAAGGAGGCATGTCACTTCCCTTTGTTATAGCTAGCTAAAGATAGGATAAGGCTTGTCTTTGTTATAGCTTGCTAATGATAGGATAAGGAGGCTTGTCTTTGTTATAGCTAGCTAATGATAGGATAAGGAGGCTTGTCTTTGTTATAGCTAGCTAATGGTAGGATAAGGCGGCTTGTCTTTGTTATAGCTATCGAATGATTTGATAAGGAGGCTTGTCTTTGTTATAGCTAGCTAATGGTAGGATAAGGAGGCTTGTCACTTCCCTTTGTTATAGCTAGCTAATGATAGGGATAGGAGGTCCGTTTAACGTCCCATCCAAAAGACTATGTACAGCAATGTCCCCTTCGATGCCCTGGGGCATTCGGATCTTCTTTTTCATGACATCCAATTGGTAGTTACAGTCTTGTCCCATCGCTGCAACTCCCCTACGGATTCGGGAGAGGCGAAGGTCGAGAGCCATGCTTCCTCCAAAACATGACCCTGCCAAGCCATGCGCTTCTTGACTCACTGCTCGCTTAACCCGGAAGCCAAAACACACCGTCCAGCTGGAGACCGATGTCAGCCTGCACACGCTCGCCCATCCACAAGGAGTTGCTCGAGCACGACGGGGCATGGAAATCCTGGTCGCCCAAACAGTCCCCTAACCCGGACAACGCTGGGACAATTGTGCCACACTTCATGGGTCTCCCGGTCACGGCCGGCTGCGACATAGCCTGGGATGAAACACTGCGATGCAGTGCCTTAGACGGCTGCTCCACTCGGGAGACCGGAGCTCCTTAAGACCAGATGAAAGACTGGCCCCTACTGGCCCTCCAACACCACTTCCAGCAGCATCTGGTCACCCATCCAGGGACCAACCAGGACCAACCCTGCTTAGCTTCAGCAGCAAGCTAGCAACATCTGGTCTCCCATACAGGGCCCAACCCTACTTAGCTTCAGAGGCAAGCCAGCAGTGGGATGCAGGGTGGTAGCCTAACCACATGGGGCATTGGGATCTTTTTTAGACCAGAGGAAAGGGTGCCACCTATTGGCCCTCCAACACCACTTCCTGCAGCATCTGGTCTCCCATTCAGGGACCAACCAGGACCAACCCTACTTAGCTTCAGAAGCAAGCCAGCAGTGGGATGCAGGGTGGTATGCTGCTAGTAAATGTTTTAGTTTTAGAGTACATTTTAGAATATGATGTCTGAGTCAGAGTGACTAACAAAATCAATTGGGGCCCCCCAGGTTAGTAATTTGATCATGGTTACTACAATTTTAGATAGCTGGCCCACATGACGAACTACCAATCTACAAAGTGTTAGCTGACATGGCTAATTGAGTGACTGTCAGTGACCTCATGGTCTCCCAGTCTGACCCCTGTCTGACCTCTGTCTGACCCCTGTCCTATCACCTCATGGTCTCCCAGTCTGACCCCTGTCCTCTCACCTCATGGTCTCTCAGTCTGACCCCTGTCCTATCACCTCATGGTCTCCCAGTCTGACCCCTGTCCTATCACCTCATGGTCTCCCAGTCTGACCCCTGTCTGACCCCAGTCTGACCCCTGTCCTATCACCTCATGGTCTCCCAGTCTGACCCCTGTCTGACCCCAGTCTGACCCCTGTCCTATCACCTCAAGGTCTCCCTCCAGTAGCTGTCCTATCACCTCAAGGTCTCCCAGTCTGACCCCTGTCCTATCACCTCAAGGTCTCCCTCCAGTAGCTGTCCTATCACCTCAAGGTCTCCCAGTCTGACCCCTGTCTGTATCCCTGATTTTACTGCAGTACAGTACTACAGCTAGCATCACAGTGTCCCAGTCTGTCCTCTGTCCATAGATTCCCCTACAGAGGGAGAGATGAGAGAGAAGGGAGCCCAGGAGAGGGAGAGAGAGAAGGGGCCCAGAAGAGGGACAGAGAGGAGAGAAGAGAGCACAGGAGAGGGAGAGGGAGAGAGAGGAGAGAGTGGTGTCTATGGAGAGGGAGGAACGGTAGAGACTAAAAAGCAGATATAGAAGAGAAAGTAGAGAGGAGAAAGAAAGAGACACCTAGGAGAGGGAAGAGGGGTAGAGGAGAGAGAGAGACACCTAGGAGAGGGAAGAGGGGGAGAGAGGAGAGAGAGAGACACCTAGGAGAGGGAAGTGGGGTAGAGAGGAGAGAGAGAGACACCTAGGAGAGGGAAGAGGGGGAAGAGAAGAGAGAGAGACACCTAGGAGAGGGAAGACGGGGAGAGAGGAGAGAGAGAGAGAGACCTAGGAGAGGGAAGAGGGGGAGAGAGAGACACCTAGCAGAGGGAAGAGGGGGAGAGAGAAGAGAGAGAGACACCTAGGAGTGGGAAGGGGGGTAGAGAGGAGAGAGTGGCACCCGTGGGAGGGACGAAGGGTAGAGAGGAGAGCAGATGTAGCTGTGAAAAACTCACCCTCCACCACCCAGGTCTAAGAGGAAATGGAGTGTGCCAGCTCCCCCCTCGACATATGTTGCTACCCGCAGGATGCCTTAGCAACGCTCCAGCGACCATGGAGAGACCAGAGAGAGGACAGCTGTTACCCCGACACACCCAGACCAGCTCTGGCCAGCTCCTCTCTTCTCCACACCAATTTTAGCTCCGCTTGTCCTGCAATAGAGTAAAAAGTCGAGGTAGGGGGTCAGCCGAGGACTGAGTTTACACTTCTACCATACGCCACAAACTGTTGCTATTACCATCACAATGTAGTGTACGGTGGAATGACCTCTGTCACCTTTGAGTTCCCCTGACATCCTACAACAGGCACCCCTGAAGGACTGAACTTTAACTGGGCAAGTCCGTTAAGAACCAGTTCTTATTTATAATGACGGCCTGGGAAACAGTGGGTTAAACTGCCTTGTTCAGGGGCAGAACGACAGATTTTTACCTTGTCAGCTCGGGGGATTCGATCCACCAACTTTTTGGTTTTGGTTGCTGGCCCAACGCTCTGACCACAAGGCTACCTGCCAAACTTAGTTGAACCATGTACCATAAAGCAGGGATTATCAACTAGATTCTGCCACGGGACGATTTTTCCTGGCGCGGATGGTCGCTGGAGGAGGGGGGGGGGGGCGGGGTGAAGCATTATTACCAATAATTTGTTGATGGCAAATGTATCCCTCAGCTCTCACCTCTACGCCAATGACTGTCCAACAACGCTTTGTGTCAAACTACTCCAGTTTCCAGATGACCCACCACTCTGGTCGGTCTCTTCGCCGACGGTGAGTCCATGTACCGTGGAGAGGTCGACCGGGCTACTGGCCCGGTGCAGTTGCAATAAACTGGAACTCAACACAGACAAAACCGTGGAAATGGTGGTTGACTTCAGACAATGAACCCCCACCATCTCTCCCCTTCGAGATGGATGGCTCAGCTGTTAGCACGGCTGAATCATTCAAATTCCTGGGGACCATCGTTTGCCCCCCCCCTCTAAAGAGAGTACAACATCCCAGCCTCTAGAGGGAGGACAACATCACAGCCTCTAGAGGGAGGACAACATCCCAGCCTCTAGAGGGAGGACAACATCGCATCCTCTAGAGGGAGGACAACATCACAGCCTCTAGAGGGAGGACAACATCACAGCCTCTAGAGGGAGGATAACATCACAGCCTCTAGTGGGAGGACAACATCCCAGCCTCTAGAGGGAGGACAACATCCCAGCCTCTAGCGGGAGGACAACATCCCAGCCTCTAGAGGGAGGACAACATCCCAGCCTCTAGAGGGAGGACAACATCCCAGCCTCTAGAGGGAGGACAACATCCCAGCCTCTAGAGGGAGGACAACATCACCTTCTCTAGAGGGAGGACAACATCCCAGCCTCTAGTGGGAGGACAACATCCCAGCCTCTAGTGGGAGGACAACATCCTAGCCTCTAGTGGAAGGACAACATCCCAGCCTCTAGTGGGAGGACAACATCCCAGCCTCTAGTGGGAGGACAACATCCCAGCCTCTAGTGGGAGGACAACATCCCAGCTTCTAGTGGGAGGACAACATCCCAGCCTCTAGTGGGAGGACAACATCCCGGCCTCTAGTGGGAGGACAACATCCCAGTCTCTAGTGGGAGGACAACATTCCAGCCTCTAGTGGGAGGACAACATCCCAGCCTCTAGTGGGAGGACAACATCCCAGCCTCTAGTGGGAGGACAACATCACAGCCTCTAGTGGGAGGACAACATCCCAGTCTCTAGTGGGAGAACAACATCCCAGCCTCTAGTGGGAGGACAACATCCCAGCCTCTAGAGGGAGGACAACATCCCAGCCTCTAGTGGGAGGACAACATCTCAGCCTCTAGTGGGAGGACAACATCCCAGCCTCTAGTGGGAGGACAACATCTCAGCCTCTAATGGGAGGACAACATCCCAGCCTCTAGAGGGAGGACAACATCCCAGCCTCTAGTGGGAGGACAACATCCCAGCCTCTAGTGGGAGGACAACATCCTAGCCTCTAGTGGAAGGACAACATCCCAGCCTCTAGTGGGAGGACAACATCCCAGCCTCTAGTGGGAGGACAACATCCCAGCCTCTAGTGGGAGGACAACATCCCAGCTTCTAGTGGGAGGACAACATCCCAGCCTCTAGTGGGAGGACAACATCCCAGCCTCCAGTGGGAGGACAACATCCCAGTCTCTAGTGGGAGGACAACATTCCAGCCTCTAGTGGGAGGACAACATCCCAGCCTCTAGTGGGAGGACAACATCCCAGCCTCTAGTGGGAGGACAACATCCCAGTCTATAGTGGGAGAACAACATCCCAGCCTCTAGTGGGAGGACAACATCCCAGCCTCTAGTGGGAGGACAACATCCCAGCCTCTAGTGGGAGGACAACATCCCAGCCTCTAGTGGGAGGACAACATCCCAGCCTCTAGTGGGAGGACAACATCCCAGTCTCTAAAGGGAGGACAACATCCCAGCCTCTAAAGGGAGGACAACATCCCAGCCTCTAGTGGGAGGACAGCATCCCAGCCTCTAGTGGGAGCACAACATCCCAGCCTCTAGTGGGAGGACAACATCCCAGCGGTCACCCAGAAGGCTCACCAGACGATGTACTACATGAGGCAGCATAAAAAACTACATCTCCCAGTCAATCCTGGTCCGGTTTGACGCATCAATCGTTTGAGTCCATCCTCACTTTCTCCATTACTGTCTGGTTTGGGTCTGCGAGGGTAAACTGCAACACCTTGTCCGGTCTGCAGAGAGGTTCATCGGCTGCCACCTGCTTCTCCAACGTGGTCCTACACGACTCCAGGGCAAGGAAGCATGCAGGAAAGATCATCGCCGATCCCTCCCACCGTGGTCACCCCCCCCCCTCCTCCCAAAATTCACCTCTGACAGATTGTTCAGGGTAATAATGATCAAATCCTCCCGTCACCTGAAAAGGTCTGTGGCCCTCACCAACCGGCCATCTGGCCCATAGAGACTAAAATACTATACAGTCTATACCGCACACCACATCAAACTGTCTCTGACTCTCTGGACACTAAATCACTGAACTATACAGCATCAAACCATCTCTGACTCTCTGGACACTAAATCACTGAACTATACAGCATCAAACTGTCTCTGACTCTCTGGACACTAAATCACTGAACTATACAGCATCAAACCATCTCTGACTCTCTGGACACTAAATCACTGAACTATACAGCATCAAACTGTCTCTGACTCTCTGGACACTAAATCACTGAACTATACAGCATCAAACCATCTCTGACTCTCTGGACACTAAATCACTGAACTATACAGCATCAAACTGTCTCTGACTCTCTGGACACTAAATCACTGAACTATACAGCATCAAACCATCTGTGACTCTCTGGACACTAAATCACTGAACTATACAGCATCAAACCATCTCTGACTCTCTGGACACTAAATCACTGAACTATACAGCATCAAACCATCTCTGACTCTCTGGACACTAAATCACTGAACTATACAGCATCAAACTGTCTCTGACTCTCTGGACACTAAATCACTGAACTATACAGCATCAAACTGTCTCTGACTCTCTGGACACTAAATCACTGAACTATACAGCATCAAACTGTCTCTGACTCTCTGGACACTAAATCACTGAACTATACAGCATCAAACTGTCTCTGACTCTCTGGACACTAAATCACTGAACTATACAGCATCAAACTGTCTCTGACTCTCTGGACACTAAATCACTGAACTATACAGCATCAAACCGTCTCAATACCAACAAGCTAAACAATGCAGGTCAGGTGACTGGATGTGGTAACAACAAGCTAAACAATGCAGGTCAGGTGACTGGATGTGGTAACAACAAGCTAAACAATGCAGGTCAGGTGACTGGATGTGGTAACAACAAGCTAAACAATGCAGGTCAGGTGACTGGATGTGGTAACAACAAGCTAAACAATGCAGGTCAGGTGACTGGATGTGGTAACAACAAGCTAAACAATGCAGGTCAGGTGACTGGATGTGGTAACAACAAGCTAAACAATGCAGGTCAGGTGACTGGATGTGGTAACAACAAGCTAAACAATGCAGGTCAGGTGACACAGTCCTTCCTTTCCTAACACCTTTTTTATTTAACCTTTGTTTAACCTTTAACCTTAGGCAAGTCAGTTAAGAATTGTCTTATTGACAGTGACGGCCTACCAAAAGGCATAAGGCCTCCTGCGGGGACCGGGGCCTGGGATAAAAACATGTCAAATAAATTAAATAGAAATATAGAAAACACACAACACTACATAGAGAGAGACCTAAGACAACACAACACTACATAAAGAGAGACCTAAGACAACACAACACTACATAAAGAGAGACCTAAGACAACACAACACTACATAAAGAGAGACCGAAAGACAACAACATAGCAAGGCAGCAACACATGACAACACAACATGGCAACAGCATGGTAGCAACACAACATGGAAACAACATGGTAGCAACACAACATGGCAACAACATGGTAGCAACACAACATGACAACAACATGGTAGCAACACAACATGGCAACAACATGGTAGCAACACAACATGGCAACAACATGGTAGCAACACAAAACATGGTACAAACATTGTTGGGCACAGACAACAGCACAAAGGGCAAGAAGATAGAGACAACAATATATCACGCAAAGCAGCCACAACTGTCAGCAAGAGAGTCCATGATTGAGTCTTTGAATGAAGAGATTAAGATAAAACTGTCCAGTTTGAGTGTTTGTTGCAGCTCGTTCCAGTCGCTAGCTGAAGCGAACTGAAAAGAGGAGCGACCCAGGGATGTGTGTGCTTTGGGGACCTTTAACAGAATGGGACTGGCAGAACGGGTGTTGTATGTGGAGGATGAGGGCTGCAGTAGGTATCTCAGATAGGGGGAAGTGAGGCCTAAGAGGGTTTTATAAATAAGCATCAACCAGTGGGTCTTGCGACGGGTATACAGAGATGACCAGTTTACAGAGGAGTATAGAGTGCACTGATGTGTCCTATAAGGAGCATTGGTGGCAAATCTGATGGCCGAATGGTAAAGAACATCTAGCCGCTCGAGAGCACCCTTACCTGCCAATCTATAAATGATGTCTCCATAATCTAGCATGGGTAGGATGGTCATCAAGGTTAGTTTGGCAGCTGGGGAGAAAAAGGTTAGTTTGGAAGCTGTGGTGAAAGAGGAGCGATTGCGATAGAGGAAACCAAGTCTAGATTTAACTTTAGCCTGTAGCTTTGATATGTGCTGAGAGTCTAGCCATACTCCCAAGTGCTTGCATGAGCTGACTACCTCAAGCTCTAAACCCTCAGAGGTAGTAATCACATCTGTGGGGAGAGGGGCATTCTTCTTACCAAACCACATTACCTTTGTTTTGGAGCTGTTTAGAACAAGGTTAAGGGCAGAGAAAGCTTGTTGAACGCTGGGAAAGCTTTGTTGTAGAGGGTTTACCACAACGTCTATGGAGGGGCCAGCTGAGTATAAGACTGTATCGATATGTATATAAATGGATGAGAGAGCTTCCTACTTCCTGAGTTATGTTGTTGATGTAAATTGAGACATGTGTATCTGAAGCTGTTGGCTGTCTCTCCATCTCCCCAGCCTGCCACCAAGGAGGGGGGTCTGCCCATGCAGGTGGGCAACAAGACAGAGTGTGGCCTGCTTGGCCTGGTGCTGGACCTGAAGAGAGACTACCAACCCGTCCGCAACCAGATCCCAGAGGAGAAACTCTACAAGGTCTACACACCTTTATCATTGTAGTTCTCTATCATGTTGTTTCTGTCGTGATGATGATGATGATGATGATGACGGCAGTGGTGGTGTTTTCATGTTATTCTTTATGTCAATCATTATTCTTTATGTCAATCATTGTGTAACGAAGCCATAAACACATTTCCCCATTGTGTGAACGATAAAGTTGTTATATTTTTTGAATTCCAATTATTCTAATTCTGAATTCTAATTGAGAATTCTAATCATTAATTGTACCAGGTGTACACCTTCAACTCGGTCAGGAAGTCCATGTCCACGGTCATCAAACTACCAGACGGCTCCTTCAGAATGTACAGCAAAGGAGCCTCCGAGATCGTCCTCAAGAAGTGAGTGGTTTTACAGCTCGGTCTGATACCATAGAGTCTATGATGGAGTCCATGATGGATCTTGGTTCCAACTTCAGTTTCCAGCACCCAATCCAGAAAGGAAAGAAACCCCGAGCTTCTACCTCCTAGTCACCTGTAGAGATCTTAGATAAGATTCTCTCAGATCGTTCTCAGAGGACCTACAGGAACTACAGCTTGATTTTGGGGGATTGATTGGTGATTTATGATGTTCATCACTGATCTCCTCAAGGCTTTATCCCTGCTCGCCAGGCTTTGGTATAGTGGTACTAAGACTCAGAATGAGCCTACCAAGGCCTTGATCTCTAACCTCTGACCCCTGACCTCTATCCTCTGCCCCCCCCCCCAGGTGCACTAAGATCCTGAACCAGGAAGGCGAGACGCGGGTGTTCCGTCCCCGGGACAAGGACGAGATGGTGAAGAAGGTGATCGAGCCGATGGCGTGTGACGGGCTGCGGACCATCTGCGTGGCGTACCGTGACTTCCCTGGCGACCCAGAACCCCTCTGGGACAACGAGAACGACATCCTCAATGAACTGACGGCTGTCTGCGTGGTCGGCATAGAGGACCCTGTCAGGCCAGAGGTAGGTAGGGTGGACTGTGTGTGTGTGTCTGTGTGTGTGTGTGTGTGTGTGTGTGTGTGTGTGTGTGTGTGTGTAGTGTGTGTGTATGTAGTGTGTGTGTCAGTGAGCTGACCTCTGTCTGTGTAGTCAACATAGAGGACCCCGTCAGGCCAGAGGTGGACTGTGTGTGTGTGTAGTGTGTGTGTATGTAGTGTGTGTGTCAGTGAGCTGACCTCTGTCTGTGTAGTCAACATAGAGGACCCCGTCAGACCAGATGTGAAGGCTTCTCATATGTAGGAACTCATCCTCACATGTGTTGGCAATGGTCCTATTTGTCAGGCTATTGATAAGGATGACTGACAGATATGGGATAGGATAAGAATTTGTTATGCTATTGATAAGGATGATTGACAGGTATGGGATAGGATAAGAATTTGTTATGCTATTGATAAGGATGATTGACAGGTATGGGATTGGATAAGTATTTGTTATGCTATTGATAAGGATGACTGACAGGTATGGGATAGGATAAGTATTTGTTATGCTATTGATAAGGATGACTGACAGGTATGGGATAGGATAAGTATTTGTTATGCTATTGATAAGGATGACTGACAGGTATGGGATAGGATAAGTATTTGTTATGCTATTGATACGGATGATTGACAGGTATGGGATAGGATAAGTATTTGTTATGCTATTGATAAGGATGACTGACAGGTATGGGATAGGATAAGTACGTCCTATTTGTAACCAGTTTTCTTAGTAAGAAATTACTCCATTATACAATACCAATCCACAATATATAGCAATCAATATGATCGGTGCAAATAAAATATAGGTAGGTAGGTAACTGAATGGTAGGTGTGTAACTGAATGGTAGGTTGGTAACTGAATGGTAGGTTGGTAACTGAATGGTAGGTTGGTAACTGAATGGTAGGTAGGTAACTGAATGGTAGGTGGGTAACTGAATGGTAGGTAGGTAACTGAATGGTAGGTGGGTAACTGAATGGTAGGTGGGTAACTGAATGGTAGGTAGGTAACTGAATGGTAGGTGGGTAACTGAATGGTAGGTGGGTAACTGAATGGTAGGTGGGTAACTGAATGGTAGGTAGGTAACTGAATGGTAGGTAGGTAACTGAATGGTAGGTGGGTAACTGAATGGTAGGTAGGTAACTGAATGGTAGGTGGGTAACTGAATGGTAGGTGGGTAACTGAATGGTAGGTGGGTAACTGAATGGTAGGTAGGTAACTGAATGGTAGGTTGGTAACTGAATGGTAGGTGGGTAACTGAATGGTAGGTAGGTAACTGAATGGTAGGTAGGTAACTGAATGGTAGGTGGGTAACTGAATGGTAGGTAGGTAACTGAATGGTAGGTGGGTAACTGAATGGTAGGTGGGTAACTGAATGGTAGGTTGGTAACTGAATGGTAGGTAGGTAACTGAATGGTAGGTTGGTAACTGAATGGTAGGTTGGCAACTGAATGGTAGGTTGGTAACTGAATGGTAGGTTGGTAACTGAATGGTAGGTGGGTAACTGAATGGTAGGTAGGTAACTGAATGGTAGGTGGGTAACTGAATGGTAGGTAGGTAACTGAATGGTAGGTGGGTAACTGAATGGTAGGTAGGTAACTGAATGGTAGGTTGGTAACTGAATGGTAGGTTGGCAACTGAATGGTAGGTTGGTAACTGAATGGTAGGTTGGCAACTGAATGGTAGGTTGGTAACTGAATGGTAGGTAGGTAACTGAATGGTAGGTAGGTAACTGAATGGTAGGTTGGCAACTGAATGGTAGGTTGGTAACTGAATGGTAGGTAGGTAACTGAATGGTAGGTAGGTAACTGAATGGTAGGTGGGTAACTGAATGGTAGGTAGGTAACTGAATGGTAGGTTGGTAACTGAATGGTAGGTGGGTAACTGAATGGTAGGTTGGTAACTGAATGGTAGGTAGGTAACTGAATGGTAGGTGGGTAACTGAATGGTAGGTAGGTAACTGAATGGTAGGTTGGTAACTGAATGGTAGGTAGGTAACTGAATGGTAGGTTGGTAACTGAATGGTAGGTTGGTAACTGAATGGTAGGTTGGTAACTGAATGGTAGGTAGGTAACTGAATGGTAGGTAGGTAACTGAATGGTAGGTGGGTAACTGAATGGTAGGTAGGTAACTGAATGGTAGGTTGGTAACTGAATGGTAGGTTGGTAACTGAATGGCAGGTGGGTAACTGAATGGTAGGTTGGTAACTGAATGGTAGGTTGGTAACTGAATGGTAGGTAGGTAACTGAATGGTAGGTAGGTAACCTATGTAAAGTAGTTCAATGATTCAAAACAACATGAGAATAAGAAGAGATTCACTGCTGCTGGTAGAGAGTTCTCTCCTCTCTCTCTCGCTCTCTCTCTCTCTCTTGTTCTTTCTCTCTCTCGTTGTCTCGTTCTCTCTCTCTCTCCCTCACTCTCCCTCACTCTCTCTCGTTGTCTCGTTCTCTCTCTCTCTCGTTCTTTCTCTCTCTCTCTCTCGTTGTCTCGTTCTCTCTCGTTCTTTCTCTCTCTCGTTGTCTCGTTCTCTCTCGTTCTTTCTCTCTCTCGCTCTCTCTCGTTGTCTCGTTCTCTCTCTCTCTCTCGTTCTTTCTCTCTCTCTCTCTCTCGTTGTCTCGTTCTCTCTCGTTCTTTCTCTCTCTCGTTGTCTCGTTCTCTCTCATTCTTTCTCTCTCTCGCTCTCTCTCGTTGTCTCGTTCTCTCTCTCTCTCTCATTCTTTCTCTCTCTCTCTCGTTGTCTCGTTCTCTCTCGTTCTTTCTCTCTCTCGTTGTCTCGTTCTCTCTTGTTCTTTCTCTCTCTCGTTGTCTCGTTCTCTCTCTCTCTCTCTCTCCCTCACTCTCCCTCACTCTCTCTTGTTGTCTCGTTCTCTCTCTCTCTCTCGTTCTTTCTCTCTCTCTCTCTCGTTGTCTCGTTCTCTCTCGTTCTTTCTCTCTCTCGCTCTCTCTCGTTGTCTCGTTCTCTCTCTCACTCTCCCTCACTCTCTCTCGTTGTCTCGTTCTCTCTCTCTCTCTCGTTCTTTCTCTCTCTCTCTCTCTCTCTCTCTCGTTGTCTCATTCTCTCTCGTTCTTTCTCTCTCTCTCGTTGTCTCGTTCTCTCTCGTTCTTTCTCTCTCTCTCTCTCTCTCCTCACTCTCCCTCACTCTCTCTCGTTGTCTCGTTCTCTCTCTCTCTCTCGTTCTTTCTCTCTCTCTCTCGTTGTCTCGTTCTCTCTCGTTCTCTCTCTCTCTCTCTCTCTCTCCCTCACTCTCGTTCTCTCTCGTTCTTTCTCTCTCTCTCGTTGTCTCGTTCTCTCTCTCTCTCTCTCCCTCACTCTCTCTCTCTCTCTCTCTCTCTCTCCCTCACTCCCTCTCCAGGGCTGTGTAATTGTCAGACTGTTGTAGGCTACTCCAGGAGAGCTACTACTCCCTGAGAATAAAAGATCAGAATAACAAACTGTCAAATAAAGAACCAAGCAACATCGAATAGGAAATCATCTTCATGTTCAGAATGTACTACTAAAATTTGATGGATTAATTAACTAGCTTATAACTGAAATACAATATCTTTGTTCAGACACAATACTAATTCACTAATCCCATTGTTGATCATAGAACATGGAACAAGAATGAATGTCACAGAAGGTATTTCATAGATTCTATATCTATCTATCTAGAATCATGCTCCGGGAGAATGAGTGACAGTCCTGGGTAGATTCTCTTTATATTTTACAGTGTCAGTACTTCAGAGTTGAGATGGGGAGGGGGGGGGGGTTGATCTCTCCTCTCCTCTCCTCTAATTGTCCTTTATGCTCCATTTCATCATGCGTACTTAAATCACCCTCAGAGCAAATTAGGATTCATTCAACATCTGAACTGAAAGTCTATAGTTGTTGAGGATAATTGTGTTGAATTTTATTTTTATTTTTTTTACCTTTATTTAACCAGGCAAGTCAGTTAAGAACAAATTCTTATTTTCAATGACGGCCTAGGAACAGTGGGTTAACTGCCTGTTCAGGGGCAGAACGACAGATTTGTACCTTATCAGCTCAGGGGTTTGAACTCGCAACCTTCCGGTTACTAGTCCAATGCTCTAACCACTAGGCTACACTGCTAGGCTACACTGCCGCCCTCTCAATGGAAGGGGGGGGGGGGGGATTTGAATAGGTACAGATGCTCTATCTTAATTTGGTCATCCTGTTGTTGCACAGCAGAAAATGCAAACTTATAGTGAAATCGAGGTTTAAAAAGGATTGTAAAGTTTGGTATTTCCACTTAAAAAATGTACTTTGGTGCGAAAAGTGCAAAACAACCTTGCGAAGATGCTGGAGGAAACAGGTACAAAAGTATCTATATCCACAGTATAATGGGTCCTTTATCGACATAAGCTGAAAGGCCGCTCAGCAAGGAAGAAGCCACTGCTCCAAAACCGCCATAAAAAAGCTAGACTACAGTTTGAAACTGCACATGGGGACAAAGATCGTACTTTTTGGAGAAATGTCCTCTGGTCTGATGAAACAAAAATAGAACTGTTTGGCCATAATGACCATCATTATGTTTAGAGGAAAAAGGAGGCTTGCAAGCTTAAGAACACCATCCCAACCGTGAAGCACGGAGGTGGCAGCATCCTGCTGTGGGGGTGCTTTGCTGCAGGAGGGACTGGTGCATTTCACAAAATAGATGGCATCTTGAGGTAGGAAAATGATGTGGATATATTGAAGCAATATCTCAAGTCATCAGTCAGGAAGTTAAAGCTTGGTTGCAAATGGGTCTTCCAAATGGACAATGACCCCAAGCATACTTCCAAAATTGTGGCAAAATGGCTTAAGGACAACAAAGTCAAGGTATTGGAATAAAGCCCTGACAAAGCCCTGACCTCAATCCAATAGAAAATGTGTGGGCAGAACTGAAAAAGCGTGTGTGAGCAAGGAGGCCTACAAACCTGACTCAGTTACACCAGCTCTGTCAGGAGGAATGGGCCAAAATTCACCCAACTTATTGTGGAAAGCCTGTGGAAGGTACCCGAAATGTTTGACCCGAACGGTGTGACCCAAGTTTAGCAATTCAAATGCAATGCTACCAAATACTAATTGAGTGCATGTAAACTTCTGACCCACTGGGAATGTGATGAAAGAAATAAAAGCTGAATTAAATAATTATCTCTACTATTCTGACATTTCACATTCTTAAAATAAAGTGGTGGTCCTAACTGACCTAAGACAGGGTCTCTATGACAGAGGGGTTCTGGTGATCTGACTGGTGTGAGTCTCTATGACAGGGGGGTTCTGGTGATCTGACTGGAGTGAGTCTCTGGGACAGGGGGGTTCTGGTGATCTGACTGGAGTGAGTCTCTGGGACAGAGGGGTTCTGGTGATCTGACTGGTGTGAGTCTCTATGACAGAGGGGTTCTGATGATCTGACTGGTGTGAGTCTCTATGACAGAGGGGTTCTGATGATCTGACTGGTGTGAGTCTCTATGACAGAGGGGTTCTGGTGATCTGACTGGTGTGAGTCTATATGACAGAGGGGTTCTGATGATCTGACTGGTGTGAGTCTCTATGACAGAGGGGTTCTGATGATCTGACTGGTGTGAGTCTCTGGGACAGAGGGGTTCTGGTGATCTGACTGGTGTGAGTCTCTGGCCCCAGAAGGGTTCTGGTGATCTGACTGGTGTGCGTCTCTATGACAGAGGGGTTCTGGTGATCTGACTGGTGTGTGTCTCTATGACAGAGGGGTTCTGGTGATCTGACTGGTGTGTGTCATATTGCATATTGCAAACGGCATCTCTTTTGCAAACTAAACCATCTCAGTACAAACACAGCTTTAAACTGTGCTACGACTGTACCCGATGTCTTGTCCAATGGCCTCAGTGTAGCAGTGTGATGCTACGACTGTACCCGATGTCTTGTCCAATGGCCTCAGTGTAGCAGTGTGATGCTACGACTGTACCCGATGTCTTGTCCAATGGCCTCAGTGTAGCAGTGTGATGCTACGACTGTACCCGATGTCTTGTCCAATGGCCTCAGTGTAGCAGTGTGATGCTACGACTGTACCCGATGTCTTGTCCAATGGCCTCAGTGTAGCAGTGTGATGCTACGACTGTACCCGATGTCTTGTCCGATGGCCTCAGTGTAGCAGTGTGATGCTACGACTGTACCCGATGTCTTGTCCAATGGCCTCAGTGTAGCAGTGTGATGCTACGACTGTACCCGATGTCTTGTCCAATGGCCTCAGTGTAGCAGTGTGATGCTACGACTGTACCCGATGTCTTGTCCAATGGCCTCAGTGTAGCAGTGTGATGCTACGACTGTACCCGATGTCTTGTCCAATGGCCTCAGTGTAGCAGTGTGATGCTACGACTGTACCCGATGTCTTGTCCAATGGCCTCAGTGTAGCAGTGTGATGCTACGACTGTACCCGATGTCTTGTCCAATGGCCTCAGTGTAGCAGTGTGATGCTACGACTGTACCCGATGTCTTGTCCGATGGCCTCAGTGTAGCAGTGTGATGCTACGACTGTACCCGATGTCTTGTCCAATGGCCTCAGTGTAGCAGTGTGATGCTACGACTGTACCCGATGTCTTGTCCAATGGCCTCAGTGTAGCAGTGTGATGCTACGACTGTACCCGATGTCTTGTCCAATGGCCTCGGTGTATCGGTGTGATGCTACGACTGTACCCGATGTCTTGTCCGATGGCCTCAGTGTAGCAGTGTGATGCTACGACTGTACCCGATGTCTTGTCCAATGGCCTCAGTGTAGCAGTGTGATGCTACGACTGTACCCGATGTCTTGTCCAATGGCCTCAGTGTAGCAGTGTGATGCTACGACTGTACCCAATGTCTTGTCCAATGGCCTCGGTGTAGCAGTGCGATGTTGTTCACCTAGATGATGCGCCAAGTTGCACACAAGGACCAATTCAAATAGGTCAAGGGGGGACGTTAATAATTTGATAATAATAATAATAATTCAGTGTATTTTTTATTTAATTACAGATACATAGCTGATGTTTTTCTTTGGTGTACAAACACTTTTTCATATCAATATTGTACGTACATGTGATTGTAAAAGTTGTGTATGTTTTGGTTTGGTCCATCGCGGGGTATCTGTGTTTCCGTAGCCTCTTATTGTTCTCTTTTGTCTGACCTTCGGCTTGAAAGGTATGTTGTCCTTGGCTCCGAGATTGTTCAATATAAAACCGTGGTAATGTTACACAATGCGCTGTTATGCAACCATAAGTTTGTTACAATGTGGACGAGATAAAGGTTTATGTTAACAAGTTTCACCGAGCTCGTTAACTGGGGTATCTATTGAGTGAGTGTCCATGTGCTTGCGCAGGGGCCTCAGAGCTAGGACTGGGCCAAGGGGTAACATAATGTGTGTTGTCTCTTCGTGTGCAGGGGCCTCAGAGCTAGGACTGGGCCAAGGGGTAACATAATGTGCGTTGTCTCTTCGTGTGCAGGGGCCTCAGAGCTAGGACTGGGCCAAGGGGTAACATAATGTGTGTTGTCTCTTCGTGTGCAGGGGCCTGAGAGCTAGGACTGGGCCAAGGGGTAACATAATGTGTCTTGTCTCTTCGTGTGCAGGGGCCTGAGAGCTAGGACTGGGCCAAGGGGTAACATAATGTGCGTTGTCTCTTCGTGTGCAGGGGCCTCAGAGCTAGGACTGGGCCAAGGGGTAACATAATGTGTGTTGTCTCTTCGTGTGCAGGGGCCTCAGAGCTAGGACTGCGCCAAGGGGTAACATAATGTGCGTTGTCTCTTCGTGTGCAGGGGCCTCAGAGCTAGGACTGGGCCAAGGGGTAACATAATGTGTGTTGTCTCTTCGTGTGCAGGGGCCTGAGAGCTAGGACTGGGCCAAGGGGTAACATAATGTGCGTTGTCTCTTCGTGTGCAGGGGCCTCAGAGCTAGGACTGGGCCAAGGGGTAACATAATGTGTGTTGCCTCTTCGTGTGCAGGGGCCTCAGAGCTAGGACTGGGCCAAGGGGTAACATAATGTGCGTTGTCTCTTCGTGTGCAGGGGCCTGAGAGCTAGGACTGGGCCAAGGGGTAACATAATGTGTGTTGCCTCTTCGTGTGCAGGGGCCTGAGAGCTAGGACTGGGCCAAGGGGTAACATAATGTGTGTTGTCTCTTCGTGTGCAGGGGCCTGAGAGCTAGGACTGGGCCAAGGGGTAACATAATGTGTGTTGCCTCTTCGTGTGCAGGGGCCTCAGAGCTAGGACTGGGCCAAGGGGTAACATAATGTGCGTTGTCTCTTCGTGTGCAGGGGCCTCAGAGCTAGGACTGGGCCAAGGGGTAACATAATGTGTGTTGCCTCTTCGTGTGCAGGGGCCTCAGAGCTAGGACTGGGCCAAGGGGTAACATAATGTGCGTTGTCTCTTCGTGTGCAGGGGCCTGAGAGCTAGGACTGGGCCAACGGGTAACATAATGTGCGTTGTCTCTTCGTGTGCAGGGGCCTCAGAGCTAGGACTGGGCCAAGGGGTAACATAATGTGCGTTGTCTCTTCGTGTGCAGGGGCCTGAGAGCTAGGACTGGGCCAAGGGTTAACATAATGTGTGTTGTCTCTTCGTGTGCAGGGGCCTGAGAGCCTGGACTGGGACGTGACCTCCTCTGTTGTAGAAACGCAGCTCTGTGTGTTTTGGCTTCCGGTACATGATGACTGGCATGGAAGCCCTATCTGACATTAATTATTCACCTGGAATATCAAGGGAATCGACAATCCAACAAGATCCTACAAACAATAACAGCAGGAATATACCACTAAAATACATCCATGTTGAGGAACCGTTTTACTATGTTATAGTAGCAGGAAGAACATACTACGAACGTACCAACAAAAAAAACATGATACCAACAGAGAAAACTTGACATAGACGTTGAACACGTTATGTCAACAGAGGATCTGCTCAGAGACTGAGAAAACACAACTCATTCACACAAACAATGCGGCGAATATGATTATTTTGACATTGATTACAAGTCAAAACACAGATACGTGTTGATCGACTGCTTTTTAAAAATGTTATAGCAGAGGTGTTGGTGTCAGCAACACATCCCAACCTGCCCCCCCCCCCCCCAGAGGTGTTGGTGTCAGTAACACATCCCAACCTGCCCCCCCCCCCCAGAGATGTTGGTGTCAGTAACACATCCCAACCTGCCCCCCCCCCCCAGAGATGTTGGTGTCAGTAACACATCCCAACCTGCCCCCCCAGAGATGTTGGTGTCAGTAACACATCCCAACCTGCCCCCCCCCAGAGATGTTGGTGTCAGTAACACATCCCAACCTGCCCCCCCCCCAGAGATGTTGGTGTCAGTAACACATCCCAACCTGCCCCCCCCCAGAGGTGTTGGTGTCAGTAACACATCCCAACCTGGCTCCCCCCCCCCAGAGATGTTGGTGTCAGTAACACATCCCAACCTGCCCCCCCCCCCCAGAGATGTTGGTGTCAGTAACACATCCCAACCTGCCCCCCCCAGAGGTGTTGGTGTCAGTAACACATCCCAACCTGCCCCCCCCCCCCCAGAGGTGTTGGTGTCAGTAACACATCCCAACCTGCCCCCCCCCCCAGAGATGTTGGTGTCAGTAACACATCCCAACCTGCCCCCCCAGAGGTGTTGGTGTCAGTAACACATCCCAACCTGGCTCCCCCCCCAGAGATGTTGGTGTCAGTAACACATCCCAACCTGCCCCCCCAGAGATGTTGGTGTCAGTAACACATCCCAACCTGGCTCCCCCCCCCCAGAGGTGTTGGTGTCAGTAACACACCCCAACCTGGCCCCCCCCCCAGAGATGTTGGTGTCAGTAACACATCCCAACCTGCCCCCCCCCAGAGATGTTGGTGTCAGTAACACATCCCAACCTGCCCCCAGAGATGTTGGTGTCAGTAACACATCCCAACCTGCCCCCCCCCCAGAGGTGTTGGTGTCAGTAACACATCCCAACCTGCCCCCCCCCCCAGAGGTGTTGGTGTCAGTAACACATCCCAACCTGCCCCCCCCCCAGAGGTGTTGGTGTCAGTAACACATCCCCCCCCCCCGAGGTGTTGGTGTCAGTAACACATCCCAACCTGCCCCCCCCCAGAGGTGTTGGTGTCAGTAACACATCCCAACCTGCCCCCCCCAGAGGTGTTGGTGTCAGTAACACATCCCCCCCGAGGTGTTGGTGTCAGTAACACATCCCAACCTGCCCCCCCCCCCCCCAGAGGTGTTGGTGTCAGTAACACATCCCAACCTGCCCCCCCCCCAGAGATGTTGGTGTCAGTAACACATCCCAACCTGCCCCCCCCCCCAGAGGTGTTGGTGTCAGTAACACATCCCAACCTGGGCCCCCCCCCAGAGGTGTTGGTGTCAGTAACACATCCCAACCTGCCCCCCCCCCGAGGTGTTGGTGTCAGTAACACATCCCAACCTGCCCCCCCCCAGAGATGTTGGTGTCAGTAACACATCCCAACCTGCCCCCCCCCCCCCCAGAGATGTTGGTGTCAGTAACACATCCCAACCTGCCCCCCCCCCCCAGAGATGTTGGTGTCAGTAACACATCCCAACCTGCCCCCCCCCAGAGATGTTGGTGTCAGTAACACATCCCAACCTGCCCCCCCCCCCAGAGATGTTGGTGTCAGTAACACACCCCAACCTGGCTCCCCCCCCCCAGAGGTGTTGGTGTCAGTAACACATCCCAACCTGGCTCCCCCCCCAGAGGTGTTGGTGTCAGTAACACATCCCAACCTGGCTCCCCCCCCCCCCAGAGGTGTTGGTGTCAGTAACACATCCCAACCTGGCTCCCCCCCCCCAGAGATGTTGGTGTCAGTAACACATCCCAACCTGGCTCCCCCCCCCCAGAGGTGTTGGTGTCAGTAACACATCCCAACCTGGCTCCCCCCCCAGAGGTGTTGGTGTCAGTAACACATCCCAGTAACACATCCCCCCCACACACACACACTCATAACACAGCTCAAAGCTAATCTCATTACTATTCAGTCAGAGAAAAAAAAACAACCACGCACCCTATTCCCTACATAGTGTACACTACCCCTATGGGTTCTGGTCAAAAGTAGTGCACTACATAGGGGAATTAGGTCGCCATTTGGGACATATCCCATCTCTGTATATCAGACTGAATAATGAGATTCCCTCGTGTGTGTGTGTGTGTGTGTGTGTGTGTGTGTGTGTGTGTGTGTGTGTGTGTGTGTGTGTGTGTGTGTGTGTGTGTGTGTGTGTGTGTGTGTGTGTGTGTGTGTGTGTGAGAGAGAGAGAGGTGGTTACAGTAGGAGGAATAATCATGTTGTACAGGCAAAGCCAACACATCGCTCTACTAAACCATGTGTATTTACCTCCTCCTCCTCACACAACGCTAGCTGCCTCTGATGCTCTAAATGAGAGAGGGCTGTGTCCCCAATGGCACCCTATTCCAATGGCACCCTATTCCAATGGCACCCTATCCCAATGGCACCCTATTCCAATGGCACCCTATCCCAATGGCACCCTATTCCAATGGCACCCTATTCAAATGGCACCCTATCCCAATGGCACCCTATTCCAATGGCACCCTATCCCAATGGCACCCTATTCCAATGGCACCCTATTCCAATGGCACCCTATCACAATGGCACCCTATTCCAATGGCACCCTATTCCAATGGCACCCTATCACAATGGCACCCTATCCCAATGGCACCCTATTCCAATGGCACCCTATTCCAATGGCACCCTATTCCAATGGCACCCTATTCCAATGGCACCCTATCCCAATGGCTCCCTATTCCAATGGCACCCTATTCCAATGGCACCCTATCCCAATGGCTCCCTATCCCAATGGCACCCTATCCCAATGGCACCCTATTCCAATGGCACCCTATTCCAATGGCACCCTATTCCAATGGCACCCTATTCCAATGGCACCCTATCCCAATGGCACCCTATTCCAATGGCACCCTATTCCAATGGCACCCTATCACAATGGCACCCTATCACAATGGCACCCTATCACAATGGCACCCTATTCCAATGGCACCCTATTCCAATGGCACCTTATCCCAATGGCACCCTATTCCAATGGCACCCTATCACAATGGCACCCTATCACAATGGCACCCTATCCCAATGGCACCCTATCACAATGGCACCCTATCCCAATGGCACCCTATTCCAATGGCACCCTATCCCAATGGCACCCTATCACAATGGCACCCTATCACAATGGCACCCTATCCCAATGGCACCCTATTCCAATGGCACCCTATTCCAATGGCACCCTATCACAATGGCACCCTATTCCAATGGCACCCTATCCCAATGGCACCCTATTCCAATGGCACCCTATTCCAATGGCACCCTATTCCAATAGCACCCTATTCCAATGGCACCCTATTCCAATGGCACCCTATTCCAATGGCACCCTATTCCAATGGCACCCTATTCAAATGGCACCCTATTCCAATGGCACCCTATCCCAATGGCACCCTATTCAAATGGCACCCTATTCCAATGGCACCCTATCCCAATGGCACCCTATTCCAATGGCACCCTATTCCAATGGCACCCTATTCCAATGGCACCCTATTCCAATGGCACCCTATTCCAATGGCACCCTATTCCAATAGCACCCTATTCCAATGGCACCCTATTCAAATGGCACCCTATTCCAATGGCACCCTATTCCAATGGCACCCTATTCAAATGGCACCCTATTCCAATGGCACCCTATTCCAATGGCACCCTATTCCAATGGCACCCTATTCCAATGGCACCCTATCCAAATGGCACCCTATTCCAATGGCACCCTATTCCAATGGCACGCTATCCCAATGGCACCCTATCCCAATGGCACCCTATTCCAATGGCACGCTATCCCAATGGCACCCTATCCCAATGGCACCCTATCCCAATGGCACCCTATCCCAATGGCACCCTATTCCAATGGCACCCTATCCAAATGGCACGCTATCCCAATGGCACCCTATCCCAATGGCACCCTATTCCAATGGCACGCTATCCCAATGGCACCCTATCCCAATGGCACCCTATTCCAATGGCACGCTATCCCAATGGCACCCTATCCCAATGGCACCCTATCCCAATGGCACCCTATTCCAATAGCACCCTATTCCAATGGCACCCTATTCCAATGGCACCCTATTCAAATGGCACCCTATTCCAATGGCACCCTATTCCAATAGCACCCTATTCCAATGGCACTCTATCCCAATAGCACCCTATTCCAATAGCACCCTATTCCAATGGCACCCTATTCCCTACATTAGAGTGCCTCTGTAATAAAATAAATCATCACAGGCTGTTTTAGGTTTAGTTTTTTTTTTCTTGATGTGTGGTGAGTTAGCAAAGTGACGAAAACACATTCAGATACAGGGCCCTCAGGAAGTATTCACACCCTTGGACTTCTTCCACATTTTGTTACGTTACAGCCTTATTCTAAAAATGGATTAAATAAACAAAACAAAACAAAGATCCTCATCAATCTACACACAGTACCCCATAACGACAAAGAAAAACATTTTTGCAAAAGTATATATGTATTTTTAAACAGTATCACATTTACATAAGTATTCAGACCTTTTACTCAGTACTTTGTTGAAGCACATTGGACAGAGATTACAGCCTCGAGTCTTCTTGGGTATGATGCTACAAGCTTGGCACACCTGTATTTGGGGAGTTTCTCTCATTCTTCTCTGCGGATCCTCTCAAGCTCTGTCAGGTTGGATGGAGAGCGTCACTGCACAGCTATTTTCAGGTCTCTCCAGAGATGCTCGATCGGGTTCAAGTCCGGGCTCTGGCTGGGTCACTCAAGGACATTCAGAGGCTTGTCCTGAAGCCACACCTGTTGTCCTGTTGGAAGGTGAAACCTTGCCCCAGTCTGAGGTCCTGAGCGCTCTGGAGGAGGGTTTCATCAAGGATCTCTCTGTACTTTGCTCCCTTCATCTTTGCCTCGATCCTGACTAGTCTCCCTGCCACTGAAAAACATCCCCACAGCATGATGCTGCACCACCATGCTTCACCGTAGGGATGTTACCAGGTTTCCTCCAGATATGACACTTGGCATTTAAGCCAAAGAGTTCAATCTTGGTTTCTTTAGACCAATGAATCTTGTTTCTCATGGTCTGAGAGTCCTTTAAGTGCCTTTTGGCAAACTCCAAGCGGGTTGTCGTGCCTTTTACTGAGGAGTGGCTTCCATCTGGCCGCTCTAGCATAAATGCCTGATTAGTGGAGTGCTGCAGAAATGATTGTCCTTCTGGAAGGTTCCCCACGATCACCACAGAGGAATTCTTGAGCTCTGTCAGAGTAACCAAACTTTTCCATTTAAAAACAGTGGAGGCCACTGTGTTCTTGGAGACTTTTAATGTTACAGAAATTAGCAGTAGCTGCAGTGTTAGTTGGCTAGCTGTGTGTGGATCTGTGACACTGGAGCTGGCTTATGTGTCAGTGGTTCTCCTGTGATGGTGCTAGTGTTCTCCTGTGATGGTGCTAGTGTTCTCCTGTGATGGTGCTAGTGTTCTCCTGTGATGGTGTTCTCCTGTGATGGTGCTAGTGTTCTCCTGTGATGGTGTTCTCCTGTGATGGTGCTAGTGTTCTCCTGTGATGGTGCTAGTGTTCTCCTGTGATGGTGCTAGTGTTCTCCTGTGATGGTGTTCTCCTGCTGATGGTGCTAGTGTTCTCCTGTGATGGTGCTAGTGTTCTCCTGTGATGGTGCTAGTGTTCTCCTGTGATGGTGTTTTCCTGCTGATGGTGCTAGTGTTCTCCTGTGATGGTGCTAGTGTTCTCCTGTGATGGTGCTAGTGTTCTCCTGCTGATGGTGCTAGTGTTCTCCTGTGATGGTGCTAGTGTTCTCCTGTGATGGTGTTAGTGTTCTCCTGTGATGGTGCTAGTGTTCTCCTGCTGATGGTGCTAGTGTTCTCCTGCTGATGGTGCTAGTGTTCTCCTGTGATGGTGCTAGTGTTCTCCTGTGATGGTGTTAGTGTTCTCCTGTGATGGTGCTAGTGTTCTCCTGCTGATGGTGTTCTCCGGTGATGGTGCTAGTGTTCTCCTGTGATGGTGCTAGTGTTCTCCTGTGATGGTGCTAGTGTTCTCCTGCTGATGGTGTTCTCCTGTGATGGTGCTAGTGTTCTCCTGCTGATGGTGTTCTCCTGTGATGGTGCTAGTGTTCTCCTGCTGATGGTGTTCTACTGTGATGGTGCTAGTGTTCTCCTGCTGATGATGTTCTCCTGCTGATGGTGTTCTCCTGTGATGGTGCTAGTGTTCTCCTGCTGATGGTGCTAGTGTTCTCCTGTGATGGTGTTCTCCTGTGATGGTGCTAGTGTTCTCCTGCTGATGGTGCTAGTGTTCTCCAGTGATGGTGCTAGTGTTCTCCTGCTGATGGTGCTAGTGATCTCCTGTGATGGTGCTAGTGTTCTCCTGCTGATGGTGCTAGTGTTCTCCTGTGATGGTGCTGGTGTTCTCCTGCTGATGGTGCTAGTGTTCTCCAGTGATGGTGCTAGTGTTCTCCTGCTGATGGTGCTAGTGTTCTCCTGTGATGGTGCTAGTGTTCTCCTGTGATGGTGTTCTCCTGTGATGGTGCTAGTGTTCTCCTGTGATGGTGCTAGTGTTCTCCTGCTGATGATGTTCTCCTGCTGATGGTGTTCTCCTGTGATGGTGCTAGTGTTCTCCTGCTGATGGTGCTAGTGTTCTCCTGTGATGGTGCTAGTGTTCTCCTGCTGATGGTGCTAGTGTTCTCCTGTGATGGTGTTCTCCTGTGATGGTGCTAGTGTTCTCCTGCTGATGGTGTTCTCCTGTGATGGTGCTAGTGTTCTCCTGCTGATGGTGTTCTCCTGTGATGGTGCTAGTGTTCTCCTGCTGATGATGTTCTCCTGCTGATGGTGTTCTCCTGTGATGGTGCTAGTGTTCTCCTGTGATGGTGCTAGTGTTCTCCTGCTGATGGTGTTCTCCTGTGATGGTGCTAGTGTTCTCCTGCTGATGGTGTTCTCCTGTGATGGTGCTAGTGTTCTCCTGCTGATGATGTTCTCCTGCTGATGGTGTTCTCCTGTGATGGTGCTAGTGTTCTCCTGCTGATGGTGTTCTCCTGCTGATGGTGCTAGTGTTCTCCTGTGATGGTGTTCTCCTGTGATGGTGCTAGTGTTCTCCTGTGATGGTGTTCTCCTGCTGATGGTGCTAGTGTTCTCCTGTGATGGTGTTCTCCTGCTGATGGTGCTAGTGTTCTCCTGTGATGGTGCTAGTGTTCTCCTGCTGATGGTGCTAGTGTTCTCCTGTGATGGTGTTCTCATGTGATGGTGCTAGTGTTCTCCTGTGATGGTGCTAGTGTTCTCCTGTGATGGTGCTAGTGTTCTCCTGTGATGGTGCTAGTGTTCTCCTGCTGATGGTGTTCTCCTGTGATGGTGCTAGTGTTCTCCTGTGATGGTGCTAGTGTTCTCCTGTGATGGTGCTAGTGTTCTCCTGCTGATGGTGCTAGTGTTCTCCTGCTGATGGTGTTCTCCTGTGATGGTGCTAGTGTTCTCCTGCTGATGATGTTCTCCTGCTGATGGTGTTCTCCTGTGATGGTGCTAGTGTTCTCCTGCTGATGGTGTTCTCCTGTGATGGTGCTAGTGTTCTCCTGCTGATGATGTTCTCCTGCTGATGGTGTTCTCCTGTGATGGTGCTAGTGTTCTCCTGCTGATGGTGTTCTCCTGTGATGGTGCTAGTGTTCTCCTGCTGATGATGTTCTCCTGCTGATGGTGTTCTCCTGTGATGGTGCTAGTGTTCTCCTGCTGATGATGTTCTCCTGCTGATGGTGTTCTCCTGTGATGGTGCTAGTGTTCTCCTGCTGATGGTGTTCTCCTGTGATGGTGCTAGTGTTCTCCTGCTGATGGTGCTAGTGTTCTCCTGTGATGGTGCTAGTGTTCTCCTGTGATGGTGCTAGTGTTCTCCTGTGATGGTGCTAGTGTTCTCCTGCTGATGGTGCTAGTGTTCTCCTGTGATGGTGCTAGTGTTCTCCTGTGATGGTGTTCTCCTGTGATGGTGCTAGTGTTTTCCTGTGATGGTGTTCTCCTGTGATGGTGCTAGTGTTCTCCTGCTGATGGTGTTCTCCTGCTGATGGTGCTAGTGTTCTCCTGTGATGGTGCTAGTGTTCTCCTGTGATGGTGCTAGTGTTCTCCTGCTGATGGTGCTAGTGTTCTCCTGCTGATGGTGCTAGTGTTCTCCTGCTGATGGTGTTATCCTGTGATGGTGTTCTCCTGTGATGGTGCTAGTGTTCTCCTGCTGATGGTGTTATCCTGTGATGGTGTTCTCCTGCTGATGGTGTTCTCATGTGATGGTGCTAGTGTTCTCCTGCTGATGGTGCTAGTGTTCTCCTGTGTTGGTGCTAGTGTTCTCCTGTGATGGTGCTAGTGTTCTCCTGCTGATGGTGCTAGTGTTCTCCTGTGATGGTGCTGCTAGTGTTCTCCTGTGATGGTGTTCTCCTGTGATGGTGCTAGTGTTCCCCTGTGATGGTGCTAGTGTTCTCCTGCTGATGGTGTTCTCCTGCTGATGGTGCTAGTGTTCTCCTGTGATGGTGCTAGTGTTCTCCTGTGATGGTGTTCTCCTGTGATGGTGTTCTCCTGTGATGGTGCTAGTGTTCTCCTGTGATGGTGTTCTCCTGTGATGGTGCTAGTGTTCTCCTGCTGATGGTGTTCTCCTGTGATGGTGCTAGTGTTCTCCTGCTGATGGTGTTCTCCTGTGATGGTGCTAGTGTTCTCCTGTGATGGTGCTAGTGTTCTCCAGTGATGGTGCTAGTGTTCTCCAGTGATGGTGCTAGTGTTCTCCTGTGATGGTGCTAGTGTTCTCCTGTGATGGTGCTAGTGTTCTCCTGTGATGGTGCTAGTGTTCTCCTGCTGATGGTGTTCTCCTGTGATGGTGCTAGTGTTCTCCTGCTGATGGTGCTAGTGTTCTCCTGTGATGGTGCTAGTGTTCTCCTGTGATGGTGTTCTCCTGTGATGGTGCTAGTGTTCTCCTGCTGATGGTGCTAGTGTTCTCCTGCTGATGGTGCTAGTGTTCTCCTGTGATGGTGCTAGCATAGCAGGGTATGGGGAGAGCAAGGCTCGCCCACACTGACCTAACCCTCACTCGCTCAGATTCAGATTACTTGTGTGTGTGTGTGTTTGTTAAGGATCCCCATTTGTTCCTGTGTGTGTGTGTGTGTGCGTGCGTGCGTGCGTGCGTGCGTGTGTGTGTGTGTGTGTTCCCTGTATGCCCTCACTGTACTACAATATTAGTCAAGGTTATTCTAAAATGACATATAGTCTGTGTGAAATATATAGGGACTCACTGTGCTACAGTACCAAGGGTATTGTCTGTGATACACTACATATACAAAACTATGTGGACAGCCCTTCAATTTAGTCTATTCGCCTATTTCAGCCACACTCGTTGCTGACAGGTGTATAAAAAAAGAGCACACAGCCATGCAATCTCCATAGACAAACACTGGCAGTAGAATGGCGTTACTGAAGAGCTCAGTGACTTTCAACAAGTTAGTTCGTCAACTCTGCCCTGCGAGAGCTGCCCCCCCGGTCAACTGTAAGTGCTGTTCATTGTGAAGTGGAAACGTCTAGGAGCAACAATGGCTCAGCCGCGACATGGTAGGCCACATGAGCTCACAGAACGGGACCACCGAGTGAAGGGTATTGTCTGTGATAATGTATATAGGGACTCTGTTCTACAGTATGAAGGGCATTGTCTGTGATAATGTATATAGAGACTCTGTTCTACAGTGTGATAATGTATATAGAGACTCTGTTCTACAGTGTGATAATGTATATAGGGACACTGTTCTACAGTGTGATAATGTATATAGAGACACTGTTCTACAGTGTGATAATGTATATAGAGACTCTGTTCTACAGTGTGATAATGTATATAGAGACTCTGTTCTACAGTGTGATAATGTATATAGAGACTCTGTTCTACAGTGTGATAATGTATATAGTGACTCTGTTCTACAGTGTGATAATGTATATAGAGACACTGTTCTACAGTGTGATAATGTATATACTCTGTTCTACAGTGTGATAATGTATATATAGACTCTGTTCTACAGTGTGATAATGTATATAGAGACTCTGTTCTACAGTGTGATAATGTATATAGAGACACTGTTCTACAGTGTGATAATGTATGTAGAGACTCTGTTCTACAGTGTGATAATGTTTATAGAGACTCTGTTCTACAGTGTGATAATGTATAGAGACTATGTTCTACCGTGTGATAATGTATATAGAGACTGTTCTACAGTGTGATAATGTATATAGAGACTCTGTTCTACAGTGTGATAATGTATAGAGACTATGTTCTACCGTGTGATAATGTATATAGAGACTGTTCTACAGTGTGATAATGTATATAGAGACTCTGTTCTACAGTGTGATAATGTATAGAGACTATGTTCTACCGTGTGATAATGTATATAGGGACTGTTCTACAGTGTGATAATGTATATAGAGACTCTGTTCTACAGTGTGATAATGTATAGAGACTCTGTTCTACAGTGTGATAATGTATATAGAGACTCTGTTCTACAGTGTGATAATGTATATAGAGACACTGTTCTACAGTGTGATAATGTATATAGAGACTGTTCTACAGTGTGATAATGTATGTAGAGACTCTGTTCTACAGTGTGATAATGTATATAGAGACTCTGTTCTACAGTGTGATAATGTATATACTCTGTTCTACAGTGTGATAATGTTTATAGAGACTCTGTTCTACAGTGTGATAATGTATAGAGACTATGTTCTACCGTGTGATAATGTATATAGAGACTGTTCTACAGTGTGATAATGTATATAGAGACTCTGTTCTACAGTGTGATAATGTATAGAGACTATGTTCTACCGTGTGATAATGTATATAGAGACTGTTCTACAGTGTGATAATGTATATAGAGACTCTGTTCTACAGTGTGATAATGTATATAGAGACTCTGTTCTACAGTGTGATAATGTATATAGAGACTCTGTTCTACAGTGTGATAATGTATATAGAGACTCTGTTCTACAGTGTGATAATGTATATAGAGACTATGTTCTACCGTGTGATAATGTATATAGAGACTCTGTTCTACAGTGTGATAATGTATATAGAGACACTGTTCTACAGTGTGATAATGTATATACTCTGTTCTACAGTGTGATAATGTATATAGAGACACTGTTCTACAGTGTGATAATGTATATAGAGACTGTTCTACAGTGTGATAATGTATATAGAGACTCTGTTCTACAGTGTGATAATGTATATAGAGACACTGTTCTACAGTGTGATAATGTATATAGAGACACTGTTCTACAGTGTGATAATGTATATAGAGACACTGTTCTACAGTGTGATAATGTATATAGAGACTCTGTTCTACAGTGTGATAATGTATATAGAGACTCTGTTCTACAGTGTGATAATGTATATAGAGACTCTGTTCTACAGTGTGATAATGTTTATAGAGACTCTGTTCTACAGTGTGATAATGTATAGAGACTATGTTCTACAGTGTGATAATGTATAGAGAGACTCTGTTCTACAGTGTGATAATGTTTATAGAGACTCTGTTCTACAGTGTGATAATGTATAGAGACTATGTTCTACAGTGTGATAATGTATATAGGGACTCATCCTTGCAGGTGTCCTGGTTCACATTCAACTCATTCAACTCTGACTGTGTGTGTGTTTGTGCTTACCTATGTGTGTGTGTGTGTGTGTGTGTGTGTGTGTGTGTGTGTGTGTGTGTGTGTGTGTGTGTGTGTGTGTGTGTGTGTGTGTTTGTGCTTACCTTTGTGTGTGTGTGTGTGTGTTTGCTCTTACCTTTGTGTGTGTGTGTGTTTGTGCTTACCTGTGTGTGTGTGTGTGTTTGTGCTTACCTGTGTGTGTGTGTGTGTGTGTTTGTGCTTACCTGTGTGTGTGTGTGTGTGTGTGTGTGTTTGTGCTTACCTGTGTGTGTGTGTGTGTGTGTGTGTGTGTGTTTTGTGCTTACCTGTGTGTGTGTGTGTGTGTGTGTGTGTGTGTGTGTGTGTGTGTGTGTGTGTGTGTGTGTGTGTGTGTGTGTGTGTGTGTGTGTGTGTTTGCCCCCCAGGTGCCTTCTGCTATTGTGCGGTGCCAGCGTGCGGGCATCACGGTGCGCATGGTGACAGGTGACAACATCAACACGGCCAGGGCCATCGCCATCAAGTGTGGCATCATCCACCCCGGAGAAGACTTCCTGTGTATCGACGGCAAGGAGTTCAACCGGAGGATCCGCAACGAGAAGGGGGAGGTACGCTAGTGCAGGCGTTCACTCCCAGACAGATATCTAGGAGGAAGAGGGTTGGTCAGTGGTAATGGTAGTTCAGGGTAGACAGTAGACTAGTAGAGGTTATCTCCTGACAGATATCTAGGAGGAAGAGGGTTGGGTTAGTCAGTGGTAATGGTAGTTCAGGGTAGACAGTAGACTAGTAGAGGCGTTCACTCCCAGACAGATATCTAGGAGGAAGAGGGTTAGCCAGTGGTAATGGTAGTTCAGGGTAGACAGTAGACTAGTGCAGGCGTTCACTCCCAGACAGATATCGAGGAGGAAGAGGGTTAGTCAGTGGTAATGGTAGTTCAGGGTAGACAGCAGACTAGTAGAGGGGTTATCTCCCAGACAGATATCTAGGAGGAAGAGGGTTGGGTTGGCCAGTGGTAATGGTAGTTCAGGGTAGACAGTAGACTAGTAGAGGGGTTATCTCCCAGACAGATATCTAGGAGGAAGAGGGTTGGGTTGGCCAGTGGTAATGGTAGTTCAGGGTAGACAGTAGACTAGTAGAGGGGTTATCTCCCAGACAGATATCTAGGAGGAAGAGGGTTAGTCAGTGGTAATGGTAGTTCAGGGTAGACAGTAGACTAGTAGAGGGGTTATCTCCTGACAGATATCTAGGAGGAAGAGGGTTAGTCAGTGGTAATGGTAGTTCAGGGTAGACAGTAGACTAGTAGAGGTTATCTCCTGACAGATATCTAGGAGGAAGAGGGTTGGTCAGTGGTAATAGTAGTTCAGGGTAGACAGTAGACTAGTACAGGGGTTTTCTGACCTCTTCTCGGGGACCCCCAGCCGTTGGTATATTCCACAACTAGAACACCTGATTTAACGTGGAAATGAATCATCAAAGTTACAACGTTTGGGGGTCTACAACAAAATTGGGAAACATCTGTTGGTCCCTGAGGAGATGTTTAAACCACCTGCTGTAGGGAGTCCCTGAGGAGAGGTTTAAACCCCCTGCTGTAGGGAGTCCCTGAGGAGAGGTTTAAAACCCCTGCTGTAGGGAGTCCCTGAGGAGAGGTTTAAACCCCCTGCTGTAGGGAGTCCCTGAGGAGAGGTTTAACCCCCTGCTGTAGGGAGTCCCTGAGGAGAGGTTTAAACCCCCTGCTGTAGGGAGTCCCTGAGGAGAGGTTTAAACCCCCTGCTGTAGGGAGACCCTGAGGAGAGGTTTAAACTCCCTGCTGTAGGGAGTCCCTGAGGAGAGGTTTAACCCCCTGCTGTAGGGAGTCCCTGAGGAGAGGTTTAAAACCCCCTGCGATACTACATACATTCTCCGCTGGTTGATCTGTCAGGATCTGAAATGTTGTTATTGATTGAAGCTTTATTTTGACAGTCATTTAAAAAATATATATATATTTAACCTTTATTTAACCAGGTAGGTCAGTTGAGAACACCTTTATTTAACCAGGTAGGTCAGTTGAGAACACCTTTATTTAACCAGGTAGGCAAGTTGAGAACAAGTTCTCATTTACAATTGCGACCTGGCCAAGATAAAGCTAAGCAGTTTGACACATACAACGACACAGAGTTACACATGGAGCAAAACAAACATACAGTCAATAATACAGTAGAAACAAGTCTATATACGATGTGAGCAAATGAGGTGAGATAAGGGAGGTAAAGGCAAAAAAAGGCCATGGTGGCAAAGTAAATACAGTATAGCAAGTAAAACACTGGAATGGTAGATTTGCAATGGAAGAATGTGCAAAGTAGAAATAAAAATAATGGGGTGCAAAGGAGCAAAATAAATAAATACAGTAGGGGGAAGAGGTAGTTGTTTGGGCTAAATTATAGGTGGGCTAGTCATGCTAAGACCAAGATCAATTCTTTTTTTTACAGATGAACCCTTTTATTACAAACATGTGCACGTCAATACAATATGAAAACGCCTAAAAACAGAGATGTAAAACAGTCGGAGAAAACAAACACAAAGTACCCTTTTTTGACCCTTTTACTACAGGTTGAGCAGGAGCGCATGGACAAGGTGTGGCCTAAACTGCGAGTCCTGGCTAGATCCTCCCCTACTGATAAACACACTCTGGTTAAAGGTGAGCGAGGAGGGTCTCTAGGTTGGTCTACTAGCCGTGTCCTGTCCCACACTATTGTCCTGCTGTGTATGTCAACTGTCTGAACCATGTCAACATGAATGTCCACCTGAAGTTCCCTTGGGGTAAAGATACACATTCTATTCTAGTCTATTGTATTCTGCTCTTCTCTTCTCTGCCCTTCTCTGCTCTTCTCTAATTTCTCTTCTCTTCTCTTCTCTGCTCTTCTCTAATTTATCTTCTCTTCTCTTCTCTGCCCTTCTCTGCTCTTCTCTAATTTCTCTTCTCTTCTCTTCTCTGCTCTTCTCTAATTTATCTTCTCTTCTCTTCACTGTCCTTCTCTTCTCTGTCCTGCCTTTCTCTGTCTTTCTCTTCTCTTCCCTTCTTTTCTCTGCTCTTCTCTGCCCTTCTCTGCCCTTCTCTAATTTCTCTTCTCTTCTCTGCTCTTCTCTAATTTCTCTTCTCTTCTCTTCACTGTCCTGCTCTTCTCTGTCCTGCTCTTCTCTGTCTTTCTCTTCTCTTCTCTTTTCTTCACTGTCCTTCTCTTCTCTGTCCTGCTTTTCTCTGTCTTTCTCTTCTCTTCCCTTCTTTTCTCTGCTCTTCTCTGCCCTTCTCTTCTCTGCTCTTCTCTGCCCTTCTCTGTTCTTCTCTGCTCTTCTCTTCTCTTCCCTGCTCTGCTCTTCTCTTCTCTTCCCTTCTTTTCTCTGCTCTTCTCTAATTTTCTCTTCTCTGCCCTTCTCTTCTCTGCCCTTCTCTGTTCTTCTCTTCTCTTCCCTGCTCTGCTCTTCTCTTCTCTGCCCTTCCCTGCTCTTCTCTTATCTTCTCTGCTCTTCTCCTGTTCTTCTGAGTGTGGTTGCCCTTACTGAACTCCTGTGTGTTGGGTTGTGTCCTCTAGGCATCATAGACAGCTGCTTGACAGACCAGAGACAGGTGGTGGCGGTGACAGGAGACGGGACTAACGATGGACCAGCCCTGAAGAAGGCTGACGTGGGCTTTGCCATGGTAGGACCTGGGGCTGGAGGCATACCGTATCTACAGTATATTACTATAGGACCTGGGGCTGGAGGCATACCGTATCTACAATATATTACTATAGGACCTGGGGCTGGAGGCATACCGTATCTACAATATATTACTATAGGACCTGGGGCTGGAGGCATACCGTATCTACAATATATTACTATAGGACCTGGAGGCATGCCGTATCTACAATATATTACTATAGGACCTGGGGCTGGAGGCATACCGTATCTACAATATATTACTATAGGACCTGGGGGCATACCGTATCTACAATATATTACTATAGGACCTGGAGGCATACCGTATCTACAATATATTACTATAGGACCTGGGTCTGGAGGCATACCGTATCTACAATATATTACTATAGGACCTGGAGGCATACCGTATCTATAATATATTACTATAGGACCTGGGGCTGGGGGCATACCGTATCTACAATATATTACTATAGGACCTGGGGCTGGAGGCATACCGTATCTACAATATATTACTATAGGACCTGGGGCTGGAGGCATACCGTATCTTCAATATATTACTATAGGACCTGGGGCTGGAGGCATACCGTATCTACAATATATTACTATAGGACCTGGGGGCATACCGTATCTACAATATATTACTATAGGACCTGGAGGCATACCGTATCTACAATATATTACTATAGGACCTGGGGGCATACCGTATCTACAATATATTACTATAGGACCTGGGGCTGGAGGCATACCGTATCTACAATATATTACTATAGGACCTGGGTCTGGAGGCATACCGTATCTACAATATATTACTATAGGACCTGGAGGCATACCGTATCTACACTATATTACTATAGGACCTGGGGGCATACCGTATCTATAATATATTACTATAGGACCTGGGGGCATACCGTATCTACAATATATTACTATAGGACCTGGGGGCATACCGTATCTACAATATATTACTATAGGACCTGGAGGCATACCGTATCTACAATATATTGCTATAGGACCTGGGGCTGGGGGCATACCGTATCTACAATATATTACTATAGGACCTGGGGCTGGAGGCATACCGTATCTACAATATATTACTATAGGACCTGGGGGCATACCGTATCTACAATATATTACTATAGGACCTGGGGCTGGGGGCATACCGTATCTATAATATATTACTATAGGACCTGGGGCTGGAGGCATACCGTATCTATAATATATTACTATAGGACCTGGGGCTGGAGGCATACCGTATCTACAATATATTACTATAGGACCTGGGGCTGGAGGCATACCGTATCTACAATATATTACTATAGGACCTGGGGCTGGAGGCATACCGTATCTACAATATATTACTATAGGACCTGGGTCTGGAGGCATACCGTATCTACAATATATTACTATAGGACCTGGGTCTGGAGGCATACCGTATCTACAATATATTACTATAGGACCTGGAGGCATACCGTATCTACAATATATTACTATAGGACCTGGGGGCATACCGTATCTACAATATATTACTATAGGACCTGGGGCTGGAGGCATACCGTATCTACAATATATTACTATAGGACCTGGAGGCATACCGTATCTACAATATATTACTATAGGACCTGGGGCTGGAGGCATACCGTATCTACAATATATTACTATAGGACCTGGGGCTGGGGGCATACCGTATCTACAATATATTACTATAGGACCTGGGTCTGGAGGCATACCGTATCTACAATATATTACTATAGGACCTGGGTCTGGAGGCATACCGTATCTATAATATATTACTATAGGACCTGGGGGCATACCGTATCTACAATATATTACTATAGGACCTGGAGGCATACCGTATCTATAATATATTACTATAGGACCTGGGGGCATACCGTATCTACAATATATTACTATAGGACCTGGGGGCATACCGTATCTACAATATATTACTATAGGACCTGGAGGCATACCGTATCTACAATATATTGCTATAGGACCTGGGGCTGGGGGCATACCGTATCTACAATATATTACTATAGGACCTGGGGCTGGAGGCATACCGTATCTACAATATATTACTATAGGACCTGGGGGCATACCGTATCTACAATATATTACTATAGGACCTGGGGCTGGGGGCATACCGTATCTACAATATATTACTATAGGACCTGGGGCTGGAGGCATACCGTATCTACAATATATTACTATAGGACCTGGGGCTGGAGGCATACCGTATCTACAATATATTACTATAGGACCTGGGGCTGGAGGCATACCGTATCTACAATATATTACTATAGGACCTGGGGCTGGGGGCATACCGTATCTACAATATATTACTATAGGACCTGGGGGCATACCGTATCTACAATATATTACTATAGGACCTGGGGCTGGAGGCATACCGTATCTACAATATATTACTATAGGACCTGGGTCTGGAGGCATACCGTATCTACAATATATTACTATAGGACCTGGAGGCATACCGTATCTACAATATATTACTATAGGACCTGGGGCTGGGGGCATACCGTATCTACAATATATTACTATAGGACCTGGGGGCATACCGTATCTACAATATATTACTATAGGACCTGGGGCTGGAGGCATACCGTATCTACAATATATTACTATAGGACCTGGAGGCATACCGTATCTACAATATATTACTATAGGACCTGGAGGCATACCGTATCTATAATATATTACTATAGGACCTGGGGCTGGAGGCATACTGTATCTACAATATATTACTATAGGACCTGGAGGCATACCGTATCTACAATATATTACTATAGGACCTGGAGGCATACCGTATCTACAATATATTACTATAGGACCTGGAGGCATACCGTATCTACAATATATTACTATAGGACCTGGGGGCATACCGTATCTACAGTATATTACTATAGGACCTGGAGGCATACCGTATCTACAATATATTACTATAGGACCGGGGGCATACCGTATCTACAATATATTACTATAGGACCTGGGGGCATACCGTATCTACAATATATTACTATAGGACCTGGGGGCATACCGTATCTACAATATATTACTATAGGACCTGGGTCTGGAGGCATACCGTATCTACAATATATTACTATAGGACCTGGGGCTGGAGGCATACCGTAACTACAATATATTACTATAGGACCTGGAGGCATACCGTATCTACAATATATTACTATAGGACCTGGGGCTGGAGGCATACCGTATCTACAATATATTACTATAGGACCTGGGGCTGGAGGCATACCGTATCTACAATATATTACTATAGGACCTGGGGCTGGAGGCATACCGTATCTACAGTATATTACTATAGGACCTGGAGGCATACCGTATCTACAATATATTACTATACCGTACCACACCACACATCACCTACCACACCTACCATACCACACCACACCTCACCTCACATACCACACCACACATCACCTACCACACCACACATCACCTACCACACCACACCTGACAACCCTTCACAACCCCTCACCACACCACACCACACCTCACATCACCTACCTCACTACAC
>NC_088217.1:5275009-5420009 GCF_036934945.1 Oncorhynchus masou masou
ATAGTTAGTAGATGTAGATAGTATATGTAGTTAGTATATATAGTTAGTAGATGTAGATAGTATATGTAGTTAGTATATGTAGTTAGTATATATAGTTAGTAGATGTAGATAGTATATGTAGTTAGTATATATAGTTAGTAGATGTAGATAGTATATATAGTTAGTATATGTAGTTAGTATATATAGTTAGTAGATGTAGATAGTATATGTAGTTAGTATATATAGTTAGTAGATGTAGTTAGTAGATGTAGATAGTATATGTAGTTAGTATATATAGTTCGTAGATGTAGATAGTATATGTAGATAGTATATATAGTTCGTAGATGTAGATAGTATATGTAGTTAGTATATATAGTTAGTAGATGTAGATAGTATATGTAGTTAGTAGATGTAGATAGTAGATGTAGTTAGTAGATGTAGATAGTATATGTAGTTAGTATATATAGTTAGTAGATGTAGATAGTATATGTAGTTAGTATATATAGTTAGTAGATGTAGATAGTAGATGTAGTTAGTATATATAGTTAGTAGATGTAGATAGTATATGTAGTTAGTATATATAGTTAGTAGATGTAGATGTAGTTAGTATATGTAGATAGTATATGTAGTTAGTAGATGTAGATAGTAGATGTAGTTAGTAGATGTAGATAGTATATGTAGTTAGTATATATAGTTAGTAGATGTAGATAGTATATGTAGTTAGTATATATAGTTAGTAGATGTAGATGTAGTTAGTATATGTAGATAGTATATGTAGTTAGTAGATGTAGATAGTAGATGTAGTTAGTAGATGTAGATAGTATATGTAGTTAGTATATATAGTTAGTAGATGTAGATAGTATATGTAGTTAGTATATGTAGTTAGTAGATGTAGATAGTATATGTAGTTAGTATATATAGTTAGTAGATGTAGATGTAGTTAGTATATATAGTTAGTAGATGTAGATAGTATATGTAGTTAGTATATATAGTTAGTAGATGTAGATGTAGTTAGTATATGTAGATAGTATATATAGTTAGTATATATAGTTAGTAGATGTAGATAGTATATGTAGTTAGTATATATAGTTAGTAGATGTAGATAGTATATGTAGTTAGTATATATAGTTAGTAGATGTAGATGTAGTTAGTATATGTAGATAGTATATATAGTTAGTATATATAGTTAGTATATGTAGTTAGTATATATAGTTAGTAGATGTAGTTAGTAGATGTAGATAGTATATGTAGTTAGTATATATAGTTCGTAGATGTAGATAGTATATGTAGTTAGTATATATAGTTAGTAGATGTAGTTAGTATATGTAGTTATTAGACATAGATAGTATATGTACTTAGTATATATAGTTAGTAGATAGTATATATAGTTCGTATATATAGTTAGTATATGTAGATAGTATATATAGTTAGTAGATGTAGTTAGTATATGTAGATAGTATATGTAGTTAGTATATGTAGTTTGTAGATGTAGTTATTAGACATAGATAGTATATGTACTTAGTATATATAGTTAGTAGATAGTATATATAGTTCGTATATATAGTTAGTATATGTAGATAGTATATATAGTTAGTAGATGTAGTTAGTATATGTAGTTTGTAGATGTAGTTATTAGACATAGATAGTATATGTACTTAGTATATATAGTTAGTAGATAGTATATATAGTTCGTATATATAGTTAGTATATGTAGATAGTATATATAGTTAGTATATGTAGTTAGTATATATAGTTAGTATATGTAGATAGTATATATAGTTAGTATATGTAGTTAGTATATATAGTTAGTAGATGTAGATAGTATATATAGTTAGTATATGTAGATAGTATATATAGTTAGTATATGTAGTTAGTATGTGTAGTTAGTATATGTAGATAGTAGATGTAGTTAGTATATGTAGTTAGTAGATGTAGTTTGTAGATGTAGATAGTATATATAGTTAGTATATGTAGTTAGTATGTGTAGTTAGTATATGTAGTTAGTATATATAGTTTGTAGATGTAGTTAGTGTATGTAGATAGTGTATATAGTTAGTAGATGTAGATAGTATGTGTAGTTAGTATATGTAGTTAGTATATATAGTTTGTAGATAGTATATATAGTTAGTATATATAGTTAGTAGATGTAGATAGTATGTGTAGTTAGTATATAGAGTTAGTAGATGTAGTTAGTATATATAGTTAGTATATATAGTTAGTAGATGTATATATAGTTAGTAGATGTAGATAGTATGTGTAGTTAGTATATAGAGTTAGTAGATGTAGATAGTATATATAGTTAGTATATATATAGTTAGTAGATGTAGTTAGTATATATAGTTAGTAGATGTAGACAGTATATGTAGATGTAGTTAGTATATGTAGATAGTATGTGTAGTTAGTATATGTAGATAGTATGTGTAGTTAGTATATATAGTTAGTAGATGTAGATGTAGTTAGTATATGTAGTTAGTATATGTAGATAGTATATATAGTTAGTATATGTAGTTAGTATATAGAGTTAGTAGATGTAGTTAGTATATATAGTTAGTATATATAGTTAGTAGATGTATATATAGTTAGTAGATGTAGATAGTATGTGTAGTTAGTATATAGAGTTAGTAGATGTAGATAGTATATATAGTTAGTATATATATAGTTAGTAGATGTAGTTAGTATATATAGTTAGTAGATGTAGACAGTATATGTAGATGTAGTTAGTATATGTAGATAGTATGTGTAGTTAGTATATGTAGATAGTATGTGTAGTTAGTATATATAGTTAGTAGATGTAGATGTAGTTAGTATATGTAGTTAGTATATGTAGATAGTATATATAGTTAGTATATGTAGTTAGTATATGTAGATAGTATATATAGTTAGTATATGTAGTTTGTATATTTTGTTAGTAGATATAGATGTAGTTAGTATATATAGCTATTAGATGTAGTTAGTATATATAGTTAGTAGATGTAGTTAGTATATGTAGTTAGTATATATAGTTAGTAGATGTAGATAGTAGATGTAGTTAGTATATATAGTTAGTAGATGTAGACAGTATATGTAGATGTAGTTAGTATATGTAGATAGTATGTGTAGTTAGTATATGTAGATAGTATGTGTAGTTAGTATATATAGTTAGTAGATGTAGATGTAGTTAGTATATGTAGTTAGTATATGTAGATAGTATATATAGTTAGTATATGTAGTTAGTATATGTAGATAGTATATATAGTTAGTATATGTAGTTTGTATATTTTGTTAGTAGATATAGATGTAGTTAGTATATATAGCTATTAGATGTAGTTAGTATATATAGTTAGTAGATGTAGTTAGTATATGTAGTTTGTAGATGTAGTTATTAGACATAGATAGTATATGTACTTAGTATATATAGTTAGTAGATGTATATATAGTTAGTAGATGTAGATGTTGTTAGGTACCCTCCTGTAGGTTTTAACTCCAACCCTCATCTTGCACACCTGCATCTAATAATCAATCAGGTTAATTACAGTTGGAGTTAAAACCTATAGGATGGTAGCTCTCCAAGAACAGGGTCAGAGTTAAAACCTACAGGATGGTAGCTCTCCAGGAACAGGGTTGGAGTTAACCTATAGGAGGGTAGCTCTCCAGGAACAGGGTTGGAGTTAACCTATAGGAGGGTAGCTCTCCAGGAACAGGGTTGGAGTTAACCTATAGGAGGGTAGCTCTCCAGGAACAGGGTTGGAGTTAACCTATAGGAGGGTAGCTCTCCAGGAACAGGGTTGGAGTTAACCTATAGGAGGGTAGCTCTCCAGGAACAGGGTTGGAGTTAACCTATAGGAGGGCAGCTCTCCAGGAACAGGGTTGGAGTTAACCTATAGGAGGGTAGCTCTCCAGGAACAGGGTTGGAGTTAACCTATAGGAGGGTAGCTCTCCAGGAACAGGGTTGGAGTTAACCTATAGGAGGGTAGCTCTCCAGGAACAGGGTTGGAGTTAAAACCTACAGGGGGGTAGCTCTCCAGGAACAGGGTTGGAGTTAACCTATAGGAGGGTAGCTCTCCAGGAACAGGGTTGGAGTTAACCTATAGGAGGGTAGCTCTTCAGGAACAGGGTTGGATTTAAAGTGATATTATTCCGAGGATTCTCCCAGCCTTTAATAACCCTGTGTGTTCCCTGTAAGATTCCCCCCTGAAGGCGGTCCAGTTGTTTCATCTGTAGTCTCTAATGTTGACCACCCTGTGTGTTCCCTGTAGGATTCTCCCCTGAAGGTGGTCCAGTTGTTTCATCTGTAGTCTCTAATGTTGACCACCCTGTGTGTTCCCTGTAGGATTCTCCCCTGAAGGTGGTCCAGTTGTTTCATCTGTAGTCTCTAATGTTGACCACCCTGTGTGTTCCCTGTAGGATTCTCCCCTGAAGGCGGTCCAGATGCTGTGGGTGAACTTGATAATGGACACCTTTGCATCACTGGCCCTGGCGACGGAGCCCCCCACCGAGGCCCTGCTGATGAGGAAGCCGTACGGACGCAACAAACCGCTGATCTCCAGCACCATGACCAAGAACATCCTGGGACATGGCATCTATCAGCTGGTCATCATCTTCTCCCTGTTGTTCGTCGGTAAAGAGATTCTTTCTTTTTAAAGTCCTCTCCTATTTGTTGTTCATTGGATAAAGAGTGGAAAGGTAGCTGAAATAGTATCTCAAGACTGCTAGACCATCCCTTGGCCACAGTGTACTGTCCTCCTGGCTAGCACTGTTGTGGTTAAAACACCTTGGTTTTATTAAAGGGGGAAGTTCAGGATTTTACAACTTGATGTTAGATGGTTCCTCTCCGTAAAACTGGTCTATGAGTCATGAGAAACTGTAATACGTGGTTCATGTTTCTTTAAACAGACAAACATCAGATAACTTTCGCCACCTCTAGCTCCAAATCAATGGGAGTGATAGGTGAGTTCTTTGACATCAACAAGACGGTATCCCTCTCTCGATCTCCCTCTCTCTCTCTCTCCCTCTCTCTCTCTCTCTCTCTCAGGTGAGCAGATATTTGACATAGACAGTGGTCGTCACGCTCCGCTCCACTCCCCTCCGTCAGAACACTACACCATCATTTTCAACACCTTCGTCCTCATGCAGCTTTTCAACGAGATCAACGCCAGGAAGATCCACGGAGAGAGGAACGTCTTCGACGGAATCTTCAGGAACCCTATCTTCTGTTCCATCGTCTTTGGAACCTTTGCCATCCAGGTAGGAACCTTTGACATCCAGGTAGGAACCTTTGCCATCCAGGTAGGAACCTTTGCCATCCAGGTAGGAACCTTTGCCATCCAGGCAGGAACCTTCGCCATCCAGGTAGGAACCTTTGACATCCAGGTAGGAACCTTTGCCATCCAGGTAGGAACCTTTGCCATCCAGGCAGGAACCTTCGCCATCCAGGTAGGAACCTTTGCCATCCAGGTAGGAACCTTTGCCATCCAGGCAGGAACCTTCGCCATCCAGGTAGGAACCTTTGCCATCCAGGTAGGAACCTTTGCCATCCAGGTAGGAACCTTCGCCATCCAGGTAGGAACCTTTGCCATCCAGGTAGGAACCTTTGACATCCAGGTAGGAACCTTTGCCATCCAGGTAGGAACCTTTGCCATCCAGGTAGGAACCTTTGACATCCAGGTAGGAACCTTTGACATCCAGGTAGGAACCTTTGACATCCAGGTAGGAACCTTTGCCATCCAGGTAGGAACCTTTGACATCCAGGTAGGAACCTTTGCCATCCAGGTAGGAACCTTTGCCATCCAGGTAGGAACCTTTGACATCCAGGTAGGAACCTTTGCCATCCAGGTAGGAACCTTTGCCATCCAGATAGGAACCTTTGCCATCCAGGTAGGAACCTTTGCCATCCAGGTAGGAACCTTTGCCATCCAGGTAGGAACCTTCGCCATCCAGGTAGGAACCTTCGCCATCCAGGTAGGAACCTTCGCCATCCAGGTAGGAACGTTCGCCATCCAGGTAGGAACCTTCGCCATCCAGGTAGGAACCTTCGCCATCCAGGTAGGAACCTTCGCCATCCAAGTAGGAACCTTTGACATCCAGGTAGGAACCTTTGCCATCCAGGCAGGAACCTTCGCCATCCAGGTAGGAACCTTCGCCATCCAGGTAGGAACCTTCGCCATCCAGGTAGGAACCTTTGCCATCCAGGTAGGAACCTTTGCCATCCAGGTAGGAACCTTTGCCATCCAGGTAGGAACCTTTGACATCCAGGTAGGAACCTTTGCCATCCAGGTAGGAACCTTTGCCATCCAGGTAGGAACCTTTGCCATCCAGGTAGGAACCTTCGCCATCCAGGTAGGAACGTTTGCCATCCTGGTAGGAACCTTCGCCATCCAGGTAGGAACCTTCGCCATCCAGGTAGGAACGTTTGCCATCCAGGTAGGAACCTTTGCCATCCAGGTAGGAACCTTTGCCATCCAGGTAGGAACCTTCGCCATCCAGGTAGCACCCTTTGCCATTCCAGGTAGGATGTGTGTATGTTGTGAGGTATCATACAGTTTCATAATACAGATTCCTATCTGTGTGTTTACAGATTGTGATTGTGCAGTTTGGAGGGAAACCGTTCAGTTGTACTCCTCTGGATTTGGAAAAGTGGGGATGGTGCACCTTCCTGGGTCTAGGAGAGTTGGTCTGGGGACAGGTAAACACACCTTTACATACCTGGGTCTAGGAGAGTTGGTCTGGGGACAGGTAAACACACCTTTACATACCTGGGTCTAGGAGAGTTGGTCTGGGGACAGGTAAACACACCTTTACATACCTGGGTCTAGGAGAGTTGGTCTGGGGACAGGTAAACACACCTTTACATACCTGGGTCTAGGAGAGTTGGTCTGGGGACAGGTAAACACACCTTTACATACCTGGGTCTAGGAGAGTTGGTCTGGGGACAGGTAAACACACCTTTACATACCTGGGTCTAGGAGAGTTGGTCTGGGGACAGGTAAACACACCTTTACATACCTGGGTCTAGGAGAGTTGGTCTGGGGACAGGTAAACACACCTTTACATACCTGGGTCTAGGAGAGTTGGTCTGGGGACAGGTAAACACACCTTTACATACCTGGGTCTAGGAGAGTTGGTCTGGGGACAGGTAAACACACCTTTACATACCTGGGTCTAGGAGAGTTGGTCTGGGGGCAGGTAAACACACCTTTACATACCTGGGTCTAGGAGAGTTGGTCTGGGGACAGGTAAACACACCTTTACATACCTGGGTCTAGGAGAGTTGGTCTGGGGACAGGTAAACACACCTTTACATACCTGGGTCTAGGAGAGTTGGTCTGGGGACAGGTAAACACACCTTTACATACCTGGGTCTAGGAGAGTTGGTCTGGGGACAGGTAAACACACCTTTACATACCTGGGTCTAGGAGAGTTGGTCTGGGGACAGGTAAACACACCTTTACATACCTGGGTCTAGGAGAGTTGGTCTGGGGACAGGTAAACACACCTTTACATACCTGGGTCTAGGAGAGTTGGTCTGGGGACAGGTAAACACACCTTTACATACCTGGGTCTAGGAGAGTTGGTCTGGGGGCAGGTAAACACACCTTTACATACCTGGGTCTAGGAGAGTTGGTCTGGGGACAGGTAAACACACCTTTACATACCTGGGTCTAGGAGAGTTGGTCTGGGGACAGGTAAACACACCTTTACATACCTGGGTCTAGGAGAGTTGGTCTGGGGGCAGGTAAACACACCTTTACATACCTGGGTCTAGGAGAGTTGGTCTGGGGACAGGTAAACACACCTTTACATACCTGGGTCTAGGAGAGTTGGTCTGGGGACAGGTAAACACACCTTTACATACCTGGGTCTAGGAGAGTTGGTCTGGGGACAGGTAAACACACCTTTACATACCTGGGTCTAGGAGAGTTGGTCTGGGGACAGGTAAACACACCTTTACATACCTGGGTCTAGGAGAGTTGGTCTGGGGACAGGTAAACACACCTTTACATACCTGGGTCTAGGAGAGTTGGTCTGGGGACAGGTAAACACACCTTTACATACCTGGGTCTAGGAGCGTTGGTCTGGGGACAGGTAAACACACCTTTACATACCTGGGTCTAGGAGAGTTGGTCTGGGGACAGGTAAACACACCTTTACATACCTGGGTCTAGGAGAGTTGGTCTGGGGACAGGTAAACACACCTTTACATACCTGGGTCTAGGAGAGTTGGTCTGGGGACAGGTAAACACACCTTTACATACCTGGGTCTAGGAGAGTTGGTCTGGGGACAGGTAAACACACCTTTACATACCTGGGTCTAGGAGAGTTGGTCTGGGGGCAGGTAAACACACCTTTACATACCTGGGTCTAGGAGAGTTGGTCTGGGGACAGGTAAACACACCTTTACATACCTGGGTCTAGGAGAGTTGGTCTGGGGACAGGTAAACACACCTTTACATACCTGGGTCTAGGAGAGTTGGTCTGGGGACAGGTAAACACACCTTTACATACCTGGGTCTAGGAGAGTTGGTCTGGGGACAGGTAAACACACCTTTACATACCTTGACTCACCTTGACATATGTTGACATGCCTCTAAACATACCTTGACATACGTTGACATGCCTCTACATACTCTTAAAACAAAAACTGACAAATTGTATTATGTTTTTATTAAAGTAAAATATATATATATTCATATATTGCTGAGTTCTTTAATAAGTTCCTTCTGAAAAAACGTGAAGAATCAAATACATTTCCACCTCTCTTTGGGAGAGAATCATGTCTTCCCCTCCCTTTGTTTTCCCTCCCTGTGCCTCCCCTCCCTTTGTCCCCCCCCCCCCAGGTGATCGCCACTATCCCTAACAGCAAGCTGCGGTTCCTGCGAGGGGCGGGTCAGCTGACCAAGAAGAACGAGATGCCTGGGGACGAGGACATGAACGAGGACAACGAGGAGATCGACCACGCGGAGAGGGAGCTGCGACGCGGACAGGTCCTCTGGTTCAGGGGGCTCAACCGCATTCAGACTCAGGTGAGGAACCAATCACAAGCTGTGGGAGCGAAAGAGGAACCAATGAAAAGATGTGGGAGGGAAAGATAAACCAATGACAAGCTGTGGGAGCGTAAGAGGAACCAATGACAAGCTGTGGGAGGGAAAGATAAACCAATGACAAACCATCGGGGGTGACAGACCGATGACAAGCTATGGGAGGTGACAGACCAATGAGAAGCTATGGGAGGGGACAGACCAATGACAAGCTACGGGAGGTGACAGACCGAGAACACTGTAAAATAAAATGTACAGAGTACATTGAGAAAATACTATTGTCATGAAATTCCATACACCGACTACACTGTGAGTTTGGATGATGATATTGCAGTTACTTGAACGTCATTAAAATGTGTATTATAGTAATAGTAGTAATATTGGAGTATCTCTTGGATAAGTATTAGGAACTGAAATGTTTATCTTGTAGGTAGTTGTTGCACTAACCCTGGGCTTTAGACACTTTACATAAAGGACGTACAGTACGTGCTCAGTATGTGTACAGTCTCTCAATGAGGAGTACCCCAAGGATCCGTAGTGGGACCTTTATTATTCCGTCTATATATACAGTACCAGTCAAAAGTTTGGACACACCTACTCATTCAAGGATTTTTATTTATTTGTACTATTTTCTACATTGTAGAATAATAGTGAACACATCAAAACTATGAAATAACACACAAGGAATCATGTAGTAGCCCCCAACAAGTGTTAAACAAATCAAAATATATTTTAGATTTCAGATTCTTCAAAGTAGCCACCCTTTACCTTGATGACACCTTTGCACACTCATGGAATTCTCTCAACCAGCTTCACCTGGAATGCTTTTCCGACTGTCTTGAAGGAATTCCCACATATGCTGAGCACTTGTTGCCTGCTTTTCCTTCACTCTGCGGTCCAACTCATCCAAAACCATCTCAATTGGGTTGAGGTCGGGTCACCTGATGCAGCACTCCATCACTCACCTTCTTGGTCAAATAGCCCTTATACAGCCTGGAGGTGTGTTAGGTCAGTGTCCTGTTGAAAAATAAATGATAGTCCCACTAAGCGCAAACCAGATTGGATGGTGTATCACTGCAGAATGTTTTTGTAGCCATGCTGGTTATGTGGGCCTTGAATTCTAAATAAATCACTGACAGTGTCACCAGCAAAGCACCCATCACACCTCCTCTTCCATGCTTCACGATGGGAACAACACATGCGGAGATCATCTGTTCACCTACTCTGCGTCTTACAAAGACATGGCGGTTGGAACCAAAAATCTAAAATTTTGAGTCATCAGACCAAAGGACAGATTTCCACCGGTCTAATGTCCATTGCTCGTGTTTCTTGGCCCAAGCAAGTCTCTTCTTATTATTGGTGTCCTTTAGTAGTGGTTTCTTTGCTGCAATCCATGAAGGCCTGATTCACACAGTCTCCTCTGAACAGTTGATGTTGAGAAGTATATGTTACTTGAACTCTGTGAAACATTTATTTGGTCTGCAATTTCTGAGGCTGGTAACTCTAATGAACTTATCCTCTGCAGCAGAGGTAACTCTGGGTCTTCCTTTCCTGTGGCAGTCCTCATGAGAGCCATTTTAGCGCTTGATGGTTTTTGTGACTGCACTTGAAGAAACTTTAAAAGTTCTTAACATTTTTTGTATTGACTGACCTTCATGTCTTAAAGTAAGGATGGACCGTCATTTCTCTTTGCTTATTTGAGCTGTTCTTGCCATAATATGGACTTGGTATTTTATCAAATATGGCTATCTTCTGTATACCACCCCTACCTTGTCACAACACAACTGATTGGCTGAAACGCATTAAGAAGGAAAGAAATTCCACAAATTAACTTTTAAGAAGGCACACCTGTTTAAATTAAATGCATTCCAGGTGACTACCTCATGAAGCTGGTTGAGAGAATGCCAAGAGTGTGCAAAGCTGTCACCAAGGAAAAGGGTGGCTACTTTGAATAATCTCAAATATAAAACATATGTTGATTTGTTAAACACCACCCTCCTGTAGGTTTTAACTACAGCTCTCCAGGAACAGGGTAGGAGTTTAAACCTACAGGATGGTAGCTCTCCAGGAACAGGGTTGGAGCTATAACCTACAGGAGGGTATCTCTCCAGGAACAGGGTTGGAGCTATAACCTACAGGAGGGTATCTCTCCAGGAACAGGGTTGGAGCTATAACCTACAGGAGAGTATCTCTCCAGGAACAGGGTCGGAGTTGAAACCTACAGGAGGGTATCTCTCCAGGAACAGGGTTGGAGTTAAAACCTACAGGAGAGTATCTCTCCAGGAACAGTACATGTCAGAGAGACAGGTTCCCCATGGCTAAGACCAGGGATGCGCTTTGTCATGGCCTAGTCTGTCCGTCTGTCCTCCTACCATGTCCTGTCTGTCAAACATTGGGCCCTACACTGCGTTGGCATCACCTCAGTTTCATCTGATCAAAGCCCATTACTCTGAGCCAGTACCATTATCACTGTGATACACTAAAACTACCTGTCAGAGCGGCAGGTTCCCTGGGAGTGCTGTGCTGCCTCAGTCAACCTGTCTGACCTGTCTGTCTGTATGACCTGTCTGTCTGTCTGACCTGTCTGTCTGTCTGACCTGTCTGTCTGTCTGACCTGTCTGTCTGACCTGTCTGTCTGACCTGTCTGTCTGTCTGACCTGTCTGTCTGACCTGTCTGTCTGACCTGTCTGTCTGTCTGACCTGTCTGTCTGACCTGTCTGTCTGACCTGTTTGTCTGACCAGTCTGTCTGTCTGACCTGTTTGTCTGTCCTGTCTGTCTGTCTGACCAGTCTGTCTGTCTGACCTGTCTGTCTGTCTGACCAGTCTGTCTGTCTGACCTGTCTGTCTGTCTGACCTGTCTGTCTGTCTGACCAGTCTGTCTGTCTGACCTGTCTGTCTGTCTGACCTGTTTGTCTGACCTGTTTGTCTGTCCTGTCTGTCTGACCTGTCTGTCTGACCTGTCTGTCTGTCTGACCTGTTTGTCTGACCAGTCTGTCTGTCTGACCTGTCTGTCTGACCTGTCTGTCTGACCTGTCTGTCTGACCTGTCTGTCTGACCTGTCTGTCTGTCTGACCTGTTTGTCTGACCAGTCTGTCTGTCTGACCTGTCTGTCTGACCTGTTTGTCTGACCTGTCTGTCTGACCTGTTTGTCTGTCCTGTCTGTCTGACCAGTCTGTCTGTCTGACCTGTCTGTCTGACCTGTCTGTCTGACCTGTCTGTCTGACCTGTCTGTCTGACCTGTCTATGAGCGGCCTGTCTTGTGTTCTCCTCCTCCAGATCGATGTGGTGAACACGTTCAAGAGCGGCAGCTCCTATCAGGGCCAGCTACGGAGACAGTCCTCCACCACCAGTCAGAACCAGGATGTAACCAATGTTTCTAGTCCCAGTCACGTGTCCTTGTCCAATGCCCTTTCTCCTACCTCTCCCACTGGGCGTGAGTCACTGTCCTCTGCTTCTGTTAATTCAGGGATGTCGCCCAGTCTCTCAAATAGCCTAGAAGTATCCCGTTACAGTAACGTTGTACATTACAGTGGAGTCATTTAGTTTGGAGAGGCTTTGCTTTCTCCTGACTGACTTACAGAACAATCAGTGTATTCAACTTAAGTTTGTGAATGGTTCTGGTCAGGTTATGTAGACTGGATAAACTCTAAATGGTTCTGGTCAGGTTATGTAGACTGGATAAACTCTAAATGGTTCTGGTCAGGTTATGTAGACTGGATAAACTCTAAATGGTTCTGGTCAGGTTATGTAGACTGGATAAACTCTAAATGGTTCTGGTCAGGTTATGTAGACTGGATAAACTCTAAATGGTTCTGGTCAGGTTATGTAGACTGGATAAACTCTAAATGGTTCTGGTCAAGTTATGTAGACTGGATAAACTCTAAATGGTTCTGGTCAGGTTATGTAGACTGGATAAACTCTAAATGGTTCTGGTCAGGTTATGTAGACTGGATAAACTCTAAATGGTTCTGGTCAGGTTATGTAGACTGGATAAACTCTAAATGGTTCTGGTCAGGTTATGTAGACTGGATAAACTCTAAATGGTTCTGGTCAGGTTATGTAGACTGGATAAACTCTAAATGGTTCTGGTCAAGTTATGTAGACTGGATAAACTCTAAATGGTTCTGGTCAGGTTATGTAGACTGGATAAACTCTAAATGGTTCTGGTCAGGTTATGTAGACTGGATAAACTCTAAATGGTTCTGGTCAGGTTATGTAGACTGGATAAACTCTAAATGGTTCTGGTCAGGTTATGTAGACTGGATAAACTCTAAATGGTTCTGGTCAGGTTATGTAGACTGGATAAACTCTAAATGGTTCTGGTCAGGTTATGTAGACTGGATAAACTCTAAATGGTTCTGGTCAGGTTATGTAGACTGGATAAACTCTAAATGGTTCTGGTCAGGTTATGTAGACTGGATAAACTCTAAATGGTTCTGGTCAGGTTATGTAGACTGGATAAACTCTAAATGGTTCTGGTCAGGTTATGTAGACTGGATAAACTCTAAATGGTTCTGGTCAGGTTATGTAGACTGGATAAACTCTAAATGGTTCTGGTCAGGTTATGTAGACTGGATAAACTCTAAATGGTTCTGGTCAGGTTATGTAGACTGGATAAACTCTAAATGGTTCTGGTCAAGTTATGTAGACTGGATAAACTCTAAATGGTTCTGGTCAGGTAATGTAGACTGGATAAACTCTAAATGGTTCTGGTCAGGTTATGTAGACTGGATAAACTCTAAATGGTTCTGGTCAGGTTATGTAGACTGGATAAACTCTAAATGGTTCTGGTCAGGTTATGTAGACTGGATAAACTCTAAATGGTTCTGGTCAGGTTATGTAGACTGGATAAACTCTAAATGGTTCTGGTCAGGTTATGTAGACTGGATAAACTCTAAATGGTTCTGGTCAGGTTATGTAGACTGGATAAACTCTAAATGGTTCTGGTCAGGTTATGTAGACTGGATAAACTCTAAATGGTTCTGGTCAAGTTATGTAGACTGGATAAACTCTAAATGGTTCTGGTCAAGTTATGTAGACTGGATAAACTCTAAATGGTTCTGGTCAGGTTATGTAGACTGGATAAACTCTAAATGGTTCTGGTCAGGTTATGTAGACTGGATAAACTCTAAATGGTTCTGGTCAGGTTATGTAGACTGGATAAACTCTAAATGGTTCTGGTCAGGTTATGTAGACTGGATAAACTCTAAATGGTTCTGGTCAGGTTATGTAGACTGGATAAACTCTAAAGGTTTCTGTTTAATCAATACATTATGTATTCTAACATCTCTGTAGTAATTCGTTATTACTAGTAATTAGTTTCCACTAGTCAGGTTGCCAGATCTGTTTTGGTTTAAGGTATCTCTAGCTAACTGGTTGATAAATGACAGCTGGTTGATTGTTTAACGGATGGCATCTCTGAAGACAGTTTCTCCAGACTACCTTCTTTTCTATTCTTCATTTTCTTTTACACTTCTTGACATATTCTGTTCATCTCTGTGGCTCCCCCCAAGAGAGTTATTGTCTCATTGTTACATGTCTTTGTTTTCCCAGAGTGCTAAGAGTGGAATGAGGCTACCGCCCACGGCGTGAATTTCAGGTTGTGAGTTTTCGTCCATTGTTTGACAAACTTTGATGTTAAAATGAATTCAACCACACACAAAAAACCTCACCGGGCTGGGTAAACATTCAAGTATAAGCCAATGGTATAATTTCTTACTGTGCTGTTTCAGCCAATGGTGTCATCCGTTATTTACAGGGGGGGGAACTGGATGCTGGTTTTCTCTTCTCGTTACAGCTGAGAAGACAAGACGGAAGTAGGAGGCAGAGATTCGCCTCTCTCGCTCTCTCTTTCCTGTGTCCAGTCGCTCTCATGGTCCTGTCTTCTCTGTTCTGTCATCTTTATGTAACTCGGTGGGCCTGTAGCTAGTGTCCCATTCTTTCTGGTCTTTATGTACCTCAGAGGGCCTGTAGCCCGTGTCCCATCCCGTCTCGTGGCTTCACGCTGTTTGGTTTGATCTGAGTTTATGTACTGTACGTTATGCTGATATGACTGACTGTTGCCACAGTGTTGACCTTTTTCATCACTCATGGAGAACGGTCCGATTTCTTTGACTGTTTCGTTCCCCCCCCCCCTCCACTTTACCTCCTTTTGAGCCCAAAAATCAAGGAGAGTACCCCAGAATACTCAGTCAATCCGAAAAATGTTAGTTCCGACAATATTGGTCTGGTAAGACGTAGATGAAACTATAACCATTTCCTAAAAACAGCAGCTGAGAAACACATACTTTTTTTTCAAGAATGTTTAAAGTTTCATGCTTCTATCATTAAATGTGGAAAATAATTCCCCTCACATATAATTTACTTTTTATACATCAGTGGTACAGCATTCCTCTTACAAGTTCTGGTTAACATAATAGACATCTGAATCGAAAGGGATTGTAGTAGATGACATGAAGCATTTACACTTGCTGGCCAGTTTATTAGGTACACCCATCTAATACCGGGTTGGACCCCCCCCTCCGCCCCCTTTTCCTCCAGAACTGCCTGAATTCTTCGGGGTATTCTACAAGGTGTCGGAAACGTTCCACAGGGATGTGGGTCCATGCTGACGCGATGACATCACACAGTTGCAGCAGATTGGACGGTGGTACATGCATGCTGCTAACAGCCCGTTCCATCTCATCCCATTGTGCTCTATGGGGTTGAGGTCTGGAGGTCTGACCAGGACACTCTAGTAAACTGAACCCGCTGTCATGTTCCAGGCCATGTTTTTCCACTCCTCAATTGTCCAGTGTTGGTGATGGCGTTGCCCACTGGAGCCGCTGCTTCCTGTTCTTACCTGATAGGAGTGGAACCCTGGTGTGGTCATCTGCTGCAAATAGCCAATCAGTAACGAAGACCGACGAGTTGTGTGTTCCGAGATGTCGTTCTGCACACCACCGTTGGACTGTGCCGTTTCGTGGTCCAACCTGTTAGCAGGATTCTTGCCGTTTCATCTGAGCTGTTTCATCGCCCACAGGGCTGACTGGATGTTTATCGTTTTCCTTCTCCGTAGACGCCCGTGTGTGAAAAGGCCAGGAAGGAGGACGTTTGTTAGATACTGGATCTGACGTGCTTGGCACCGTCCGGCATCTGGCGTTCCATCATACAGTAACTGAATGTCTGGATGCCCGTTCGCTTTATATAACGAGCCACGACCACCTGGCTGTAGAAGGGATCTATTTTCGCGACCGGGGTGGTGTACCTAATAAACTGTGCCGGTGAATGTATTTGAATTCAATACTGACCATTCAGAACCGTTAATTTAATGCACCTATTAATTAACCAGTGAAAGTGAAATAAATATTTTTAAGAAGCAAAACATATTTACAAAATAATTTAGAAAAATATATTTTCAATTTAATCCATTTATGTAATTCATATATTATACGTGTGTTACACATCAACAATGGTACTATAACATAATGCTTTTATGTGTATTTTTTTCCAATAAAAAAACATTAAAAACAACAGGAACAAAACAAGCACTACTTTGGGGCTTATACTTGACTGTTTACTCAGACGTGCATGGAGTTGAGCTCAGAGAAACAGACCTCTGGCAGTAAAACCTAGCCGTGTTGTACAGCTATGTGTCTGTGTGCCTGTGTTCTGTTCATCACCGCGTGGTCCCTGTTGCATGTTTCACGTTGTCATGTTCGTTGTCTGGTTAGTTTGGTTGGCCGTTGAAGCTTGTGGTCTGGTCTGCTTTCATTGTGTTGTTTTGCCACTCACTGTGATCCTTTCCCAGCACCCCCCCCCCCCTGTCTCCTCATATCTCCTTCAAAAAAACCTGGACATTCCTCCTTTATTTCCAACTATGTCCACATTTATCCATTCACAGTCTCTGTGAATGTCCTACCCATCACTCCCTGTCCTTGTATGGTCCGTCTCTCTTCCAACCTCCTACAATGGTTCTGAAGTACAAACTTTTCCTCCTACCATTACTGACCTCCGACCTCCAGAGGTCTTCAACTTGCATGATTTTGTATTTCTGTGTGCAGTTTATTAATGTGACTTACCTCTACAGGTGTATCTCACATTGGATCATTTCTTTATTAATGTGACTTACCTCTACAGGTGTATCTCACATTGGATCATTTCTTTATTAATGTGACTTACCTCTACAGGTGTATCTCACATTGGATCATTTCTTTATTAACGTGACTTACATCTACAGGTGTATCTCACATTGGATCATTTCTTTATTAATGTGACTTACATCTACAGGTGTATCTCACATTGGATCATTTCTTTATTAATGTGACTTACATCTACAGGTGTATCTCACATTGGATCATTTCTTTATTAATGTGACTTACCTCTACAGGTGTATCTCACATTGGATCATTTCTTTATTAACGTGACTTACCTCTACAGGTGTATCTCACATTGGATCATTTCTTTATTAATGTGACTTACCTCTACAGGTGTATCTCACATTGGATCATTTCATTATTAACATGACTTACCTCTACAGGTGTATCTCACATTGGATCGTTTCTTTATTAACGTGACTTACCTCTACAGGTGTATCTCACATTGGATCATTTCTTTATTAATGTGACTTACCTCTACAGGTGTATCTCACATTGGATCATTTCTTTATTAATGTGACTTACCTCTACAAAGGTGTATCGCACATTCGGATCATCACACTCGTATATGATATTTACATCGACCAAGTGTTTAAACTCCACCAACGTGACTACATCATCAATTCCAGGACAACGGAGCTGAGTAACTAAAACTATTTCTACCATGAGCTGTTCCAATTCGGATGACAATGGGAATGTAATTGATATTTATTTACTGATCTGATTAAAATGGCCTTTTACCAAATATAGCCTTATAAATCAGTGTGAACCAGTGATGCAAGGCAAGGTCAATAACAACCTATTATTAACGTGTCTTATCTCTAGGTATATCGTGTCTGATCTCAAGAATTATATTGTGTCTTAACTCTATAGGTATATTGTGCCTAATCCCTATAGGTATATTGTGTCTTAGGTATATCCTGTCTTAGGTATATTGTGTCTTATTTCCATAGGTATATCGTGTCTTATCTCTATAGGTATATTGTGTCTTATCTCTATAGGTATATAGTTTCTTATCTCTATAGGTATAACGTGTCTTATCTCAAGAGGTATATCGTGTCTTATCTCTATAGGTATATTGTGTCTTATCTCTATAGGTATATATTGTCTTATCTCTATAGGTATATTGTGCCTTATCTCTATAGGTATATTGTGTCTTATCTCTATAGGTATATTGTGTCTTATCTCTATAGGTATATTTTGTCTTAACTCTATGGGTATATCATGTCTTATCTCTATAGGTATATAGTTTCTTATCTCTATAGGTATATCGTGTCTTATCTCTATAGGTATATCGTGTCTTATCTCTATAGGTATATAGTTTCTTATCTCTATTGGTATATTGTGTCTTATCTCAAGAGGTATATTGTGTCTTAACTCTATAGGTATATAGTTTCTTATCTCTATAGGTATATTGTGTCTTATCTCTATAGGTATATTGTGTCTTATCTCTATAGGTATATTGTGTCTTAACTCTATGGGTATATCATGTCTTATCTCTATAGGTATATAGTTTCTTATCTCTATAGGTATATCGTGTCTTATCTCTATAGGTATATCGTGTCTTATCTCTATAGGTATATAGTTTCTTATCTCTATTGGTATATTGTGTCTTAACTCTATAGGTATATAGTTTCTTATCTCTATAGGTATATTGTGTCTTATCTCTATAGGTATATAGTTTCTTATCTCTATTGGTATATTGAGTCTTATCTCAAGAGGTATATTGTGTCTTAACTCTATAGGTATATTGTGTCTTAACTCTATAGGTATATATTGTATTATCTCTATAGGTATAACGTGTCTTATCTCTATGGGTATATCGTGTCTTATCTCTATAGGTATATATTGTATTATCTCTATAGGTATATTGTGTCTTAACTCTATGGATATATTGTGTCTTATCTCTATAGGTATATAGTTTCTTATCTCTATTGGTATATCGTGTCTTATCTCAAGAGGTATATTGTGTCTTAACTCTATAGGTATATTGTGTCTTATCTATATAGGTATATTGTGTCTTATCTCTTTATGTATATCGTGTCTTATCTCTACAGGTATATTGTGTCTTATCTCTTTAGGTATATCGTGTCTTATCTCTATAGGTAGATAGTGTCTTATCTCTATAGATATAACGTGTCTTATCTCAATAGGTATATCGTGTCTTATGTATATCATGTCTTATCTCTATAGGTATATTGTGTCTTATCTCTATAGGTATGTAGTGTCTTAGGTATATTGTGTCTTATCTCTATAGGTATGTAGTGTCTTAGGTATATTGTGTGTTATCTCTATGGGTATAACGTGACTTATCTCTATAGGTGTACCGGCCTTATCTCTATAGGTATATCGTGTCTTAACTCTATATGTATATCGTGTCTTAACTCTATAGGTATATTGTGTCTTATCTCGAGGTATATCGTGTCTTATCTCAAGAGGTATATCATTTCTTATCTCTATATGTATATATTGTCTTATCTCTTTAGGTATATTGTGTCTTATCTCTACAGGTATATCATGTCGTATCTCTTTAGGTATATCGTGTCTTATCTCTATAGGTATATATTGTCTTATCTCTATAGATATAACGTGACTTATCTCCATAGGTATATCGTGTCTTATCTCTATAGGTATATCGTGTCTTATCTCGAGGTATATCATGTCTTATCTCTACAGGTATATTGTGTCTTATCTCTATAGGTAAAACGTGTCTTAACTCTATAGGTAAAACGTGACTTAACTCTATAGGTATAACCTCTATAGGAATATTGTGTCTTAGGTATATCGTGTTGAATCTATATAGGTATAATGTGTCGTATAGCTATAATGTGTCTTATCTCTATAGGTATATCACACGTTGGGTCCTGGTTTATACATACAATGAGCGTTACCTTAATCTTGTGTTTTTTCCTATGACCTACTGTTTAGGTGCGCGTCAGATCAGTGAGTTGTTTACCATATTGTACTGTATTATACTGTATTATATCGTACTGTACCATATTATGCTGTACTGTACTGTGAAAGCAGACCACAGACTGCAGTTTCCTCTTCCTCCTCCTCCGCCTCCTCTTCCTCCTCCCTAACCCCCTCTGTCTTTATCTGACCATCTCTCAGAGGATTCTCTACCTCTCCCAGAGGCAATCCTTCCTGACGGTTCTTATTTGCTCTCCTGTGTTTACTCTCCCCCCCCTCCCTCCCTCTTCTCACCCTCCCTACCACAGATTCGCGTCGTGAACGCATTCCGCAGCTCCCTCTACGAAGGCCTTGAGAAACCAGACTCTAGACCGTCCATCCATAACTTCATGACCCACCCAGAGTTTAGGATAGAAGACACCACGCCTCACATCCCCCTGATAGACGACACTGACCTGGAAGAGGACCCTGCATTGAGGATGATCCCTCTGTCCCAGACAAGCAGCCAGCCCCAGTCCCCCAACAAGAACAACAACGCCGTCGACAGCGGCATCAACCTCACCATCGACACCACCAGTAAATCAGCTGCATCCTCAGGCCCAGCCAGCCCACTGCACAGTCTGGAGACCTCCCTCTAGTGGCCTGCAGCTGGCTGGTGGAGACCTCATCTGCAACCTTGGAGACACCAGCCCATTGCAGCCCTTGGAGACCTCTAGCAACACCTTCTGACAGCCTGGCTGGTGGAGACCTCCGTCTGCAATCTGGAGACCTTCTTCACTGCCATTTGGAGACCTTTCCCTACTGCAATATAGACCTTTCCCTACTGCAATATAGACCTTTCCCTACTGCAATATAGAGACCTTTCTATACTGCAATATAGAGAGCTTTCTCTACTGCAATATATAGACCTTTCCCTACTGCAATATAGAGACCTTTCTCTACTGCAATATAGAGACCTTTCTATACTGCAATATAGAGACCTTTCCATACTGCAATATAGAGAGCTTTCTCTACTGCAATATAGAGAGCTTTCTCTACTGCAATATAGAGACATTTCCCTACTGCAATATAGAGAGCTTTCTCTACTGCAATATAGAGACCTTTCCATACTGCAATATAGAGAGCTTTCTCTACTGCAATATAGAGAGCTTTCTCTACTGCAATATAGAGACCTTTCTCTACTGCAATATAGAGACCTTTCTCTACTGCAATATATAGACCTTTCCCTACTGCAATATAGAGACCTTTCTCTACTGCAATAAAGAGACCTTTCTATACTGCAATATAGAGACCTTTCCATACTGCAATATAGAGAGCTTTCTCTACTGCAATATAGAGAGCTTTCTCTACTGCAATATAGAGAGCTTTCTCTACTGCAATATAGAGACCTTTCCATACTGCAATATAGAGACCTTTCCATACTGCAATATAGAGAGCTTTCTCTACTGCAATATAGAGAGCTTTCTCTACTGCAATATAGAGACCTTTCTCTACTGCAATATAGAGAGCTTTCTCTACTGCAATATAGAGACCTTTCCCTACTGCAATATAGAGACCTTTCTCTACTGCAATATAGAGAGCTTTCTCTTGAGGCCTGGTGGAGATACCTACTGCAGCCTGGTGGAGATACCTACTGCAGCCTGGTGGAGATACCTACTGCAGCCTGGTGGAGATACCTACTGCAGCCTGGTGGAGATATCTACTGCAGCCTGGTGGCTCCCATACTGCAGGTTGGAGACCTTCCTCTAGCCTCAGTCTGTCTACCTGCAATCTCACCTCCTGTACCTGGAGAAAACATCATACCACACATACAATCAGAAAGCACAACAACGCCAACACACAGGACATGTGTGTGTACTGTATGTGTGTGTACTGTGTGTGTGTGTGTGCGCGCTGCTGACTGACTGAACCATGTTCCTAGCAGCAGTGAAGAGGAGGACCAGAAAGTGAGTGAAAAAACAACATAAACTACAACCCACTCCTCTCTCCGTCCGCACATTAACAACGACTGTTTCTCCTAATAGATTCAATTAAAAACATTTATTATTGCTCCTGCATGAATGTACATTATCCAATGTTTTTATTTAAATCGTTTTTTAATTTGATTGGGTGGATTGCTTCTTTAAGGCAGCTTCATCCGAGCGTTGTTCTGCGAGTTCTTTAACTGTAAAAATGTATTTGGTTTATAAACAATGAGACGTGTATCAAGGCCGTAGGACTCAACAAGCACAGCAGATTTACACCTGTTGGAAAAGAGGAACCCATAAATAAATAACATTTCTTAAACTTATGATATATATATATATATATATATATATATATATATATATATATATATATATATATATATATATATACAGAGTTTATCTTCATTTGTTGGCATGTTGCCTTGTTTCTGCTTCAATGGCTCTAACTACTTTAAACTTATTTATGTCCTTTAAGAGAATGTCATTGGTTTACAACACCCGTAGAAACTTCCTGGTTGATTTGTAGGGTTCCAAACCATTCAGCAGATGTAGTTGAAAAAAAAAAACTCAAGTTGTTTGAGTTCTCCTCATTGGTGTTTATAATATACAGTGTACTGGACTTGCCTGCTATCAAATACTGTAGATATTTTTTAGAGGATAACAAAAGAAAACCAAAATATTATGGGATGTAATAATTCATGTTAGTTAATATTATATGATTGTTGGGATGAACTTTGAACCTTTGTTTCCGAACAGAGTTGTTAATAAGACTAAAGGTTTTATTTATTTAATTACAATTTTTCTTATTTTTGTTATTTTTCGTTCAAAGCTTGAAATGTAACTTAAATTGAGACTTACTCTGAGCTGAGAGACCAAACAGGCCTTCTATAACGGACATGTCTCCTATATGAAAAACTGCTAGTTTTAAGGATTTTTACATTTTATTTTGTGTGACCATCAAAGGCTGCGATGGATTTATATTAGAAACTGCAAACTATATTTGGTTTATATGTATAGAAAAATCTAAAAGTTGTGTTGAAAATCTTGTGATATAATGTGTTGATTGATTGTTTTTTTTTTTTTGTTGATTTCTTGTTTTCCTTTAAAAAAAATAATAATAAAAAAAAAAACACACGGCGATCCAAAGCTATTGGCATTTTGAACGACTAAAAAAAAAACACAAAAAAAGTAGTGATGCTTCAACTCTTTATCAACAAAAAAAAAATGGGGGAAAAAAGAAAGAAATTTCCTCACTATCAGGATATGAATGAAATCCCTTTTAGATGTGCTTTTAGATGTGTTTTAAATATAAATAAAAATATATATATCCCATTTAGCAGACGCTTTTGTCCAAAGCGACTTACAAGTCGGCTGGGGCCACTACTTTTTTTTTTTTTTTTTTTTTACATATGGGTGGCCCCAGCGGGAATCGAACCCACGACGCTTGGCGTTGCAAGCGCCATGCTCTACCGACTGAGCCACACAGGTGTTTTAACCAAGCTTGTCTTCCTGCCTTCACCGAGTCAACTCTAGCATCTCAACACTATTCACTTAGTTGTTAGAACTATTTATTGTGCTTTAAAAAACAAACAAAGGATGTGGGAGATGACAAAAGAAGGCACACTTAACTTACTATATATCAAAAGGCACAGAGGCGTTCATAGCACACATTCTTGTGTTATTGTAATATTCCTACAACCAATTGGAGTCATTGAAAAGCATGATGTAATATGCTCAATATGCAAGTTGAACCAATCCCAATCGTTCTACTCTAAATGAATCCTGTGGCAATTATACCCTTGACCTGATTTCTCTTTTATTAAACCAATTCTGCCGGCGGATTAGGAGAGGGTGCACAAGCTTTCAACACTTGGCTCAGGCCTGTTGAACAAGGACTGTTGTTGTTGTTGTTGAAACAGCTCTATTTTCATTCAGAAATGGTCTATCTTGACTTCTGCAGTTGCTTTTAAAACCGCTTGATTTATTTATTATTATTTATTTTTTTCTCCTTCGGGTAAAACATTTTTATTTATTTATTTTTTACATCAAAAGATCTTCAGCCAACATTTTATTTTGTAATTTTTTTAACATCACATCTATACATTCAACTATACGTTCAGCTTTAAGGGGATGCAACAGTGTGTTCCATGTACATGTCTTCTAGGAGGAATGTCTTCTAAGAGGACATACACACAACGGTCCATCCGTCCAGGCCAGTGGGCTGTACTTTACTAAACTCTGCTTGTACTCTAAGCAATACCTCCATAGCAGAATTCATTAGTGATCAGGGGCCCCCGTATTCACAAAGCAACTCAGGTCTAGGATCAGCCGCCCCCCCCCTCAAACGGATACTGGATTACATCTCCTATTCTGAGACACTTTGTGAATATGGTCCCTGAGCCATTCTTGTCTCAACCAGACCACCAGACCCTGTGTTCATAACGTTTATCATAGTAGGAGATCTAGGATCAGTTTGACCTTTTTGGAAAATAGTGAATGAGATTATTATAGAAAAATGGGGGAGGGGGGGGGGGGGGGACCTGATCCTAGACCAGCAATCCTACTCTGAATATGGGCTCAGACCTCAGTCTGTTCATCATGTCAACAAACACACGCTTCACTAAACACATCCAACTAATGTTATAAATAATAATAATGATGCTACTAAGGAGGCCACTTCTTGCAATATGTCCCCTGCCTCTGTGTACTTTACCTAGCAGCATGCCATTTTGTGTTTTTTGTGGAGCAAAGAAAGCGTCAAAATGCCACCGGTGAAATGTTGCATTCTGGGCGATTTGATGGGTACAAATGTTTCTTTCCCGGCATCCTACATCTTGTTTTTATGAATTGTTTTATCTATACAATAATTGTAAATAAAGAACTCAATGTCTTTGTTAATTTAATACTATGCAAAAAGTCATGCTTTCTGATTGTAAACCCCCCCCCCTCCCCTCAAAAGGTAGTAAAAAAAAAAATGTGATGTCAATTATTTTCTAGCTTGACGAACGTTATACGAACTGTGACTCTTGTTGCTGCTTGGCTGTCCGTTGCCACAACGCCCAAGACAGGAGCAAGCGCAAGTGGAAAATAAATTAACAATGAAAAAAAGCACGAAATAAATTTCTAGAGCAGCATGAACCAGATTGGTGTTGTGACCCGTGTCGTGTGGTGATTGGTTCTCAGAATGGTGTTGTGACCTGTGTCGTGTGGTGATTGGTTCTCAGAATGGTGTTGTGACCCATGTCGTGTGGTGATTGGTTCTCAGAATGGTGTTGTGACCCGTGTCGTGTGGTGATTGGTTCTCAGAATGGTGTTGTGACCCGTGTCGTGTGTAATTGGTTCTCAGGTTGGTGTTGTGACCTGTGTCGTATGGTGATTGGTTCTCAGATTGGTGTTGTGACCTGTGTCGTGTGGTGATTGGTTCTCAGATTGGTGTTATGACCCGTGTCGTGTGGTGATTGGTTCTCAGAATGGTGTTGTGACCAGTGTTGTGTGGTGATTGGTTCTCAGATTGGTGTTATGACCTGAGTCGTGTGGAGTCTGTGTGGTGATTGGTTATCAGATTGGTGTTATGACCTGTGTTGTGTGGTGATTGGTTCTCAGATTGGTGTTATGACCTGTGTCGTGTGGAGTCTGTGTGGTGATTGGTTCTCAGATTGGTGTTATGACCTGTGTTGTGTGGTGATTGGTTCTCAGATTGGTGTTATGACCTGTGTCGTGTGGAGTCTGTGTGGTGATTGGTTCTCAGAACGGTGATTTGACCTGTGTCGTGTGGAGTCTGTGTTGTGATTGGTTCTCAGAATGGTGTTGTGACCCGTGTCGTGTGGTGATTGGTTCTCAGAATGGTGTTGTGACCTGTGTCGTGTGGTGATTGGTTCTCAGAATGGTGTTATGACCCGTGTCATGTGGTGATTGGTTCTCAGATTGGTGTTATGACCTGTGTCGTGTGGTGATTGGTTCTCAGATTGGTGTTGTGACCTGTGTCGTGTTGTGATTGGTTCTCAGAACGGTGTTGTGACCTGTGTCGTGTGGAGTCTGTGTTGTGATTGGTTCTCAGAATGGTGTTGTGACCCGTGTCGTGTGGTGATTGGTTCTCAAAACGGTGTTGTGACCCGTGTCGTGTGGTGATTGGTTCTCAGATTGGTGTTGTGACCCGTGTCGTGTGGTGATTGGTTCTCAGATTGGTGTTGTGACCCGTGTCGTGTGGTGATTGGTTCTCAGAATGGAGTTGTGACCCGTGTCGTGTGGTGATTGGTTCTCAGAATGGTGTTATGACCTGTGTCGTGTGGTGATTGGTTCTCAGAATGGTGTTGTGACCCGTGTCATGTGGTGATTGGTTCTCAGATTGGTGTTGTGACCCGTGTCGTGTGGTGATTGGTTCTCAGAATGGTGTTATGACCTGTGTTGTGTGGTGATTGGTTCTCAGAATGGTGTTGTGACCCGTGTCGTGTGGTGATTGGTTCTCAAAACGGTGTTGTGACCCGTGTCGTGTGGTGATTGGTTCTCAGATTGGTGTTGTGACCCGTGTCGTGTGGTGATTGGTTCTCAGATTGGTGTTATGACCTGTGTCGTGTGGTGATTGGTTCTCAGATTGGTGTTGTGACCCGTGTCGTGTGGTGATTGGTTCTCAGATTGGTGTTGTGACCCGTGTCGTATGGTGATTGGTTCTCAGAATGGTGTTGTGACCCGTGTCGTGTGGTGATTGGTTCTCAGATTGGTGTTGTGACCCGTGTCGTGTGGTGATTGGTTCTCAGAACGGTGTTGTGACCCGTGTCGTGTGGTGATTGGTTCTCAGAATGGTGTTATGACCCGTGTCGTGTGGTGATTGGTTCTCAGAATGGTGTTGTGATCCGTGTCGTGTGGTGATTGGTTCTCAGAATAGTGTTGTGACCCGTGTCGTGTTGTGATTGGTTCTCAGAACGGTGTTGTGACCTGTGTCGTGTGGTGATTGGTTCTCAGATTGGTGTTGTGACCTGTGTCGTGTTGTGATTGGTTCTCAGAATGGTGTTGTGACCTGTGTCGTGTGGAGTCTGTGTTGTGATTGGTTCTCAGAATGGTGTTGTGACCCGTGTCGTGTGGTGATTGGTTCTCAGATTGGTGTTGTGACCCGTGTCGTGTGGTGATTGGTTCTCAGAATGGTGTTGTGACCCGTGTCGTGTGGTGATTGGTTCTCAGATTGGTGTTGTGACCCATGTTGTGTGGTGATTGGTTCTCAGATTGGTGTTGTGACCCATGTCGTGTGGTGATTGGTTCTCAGAATGGTGTTGTGACCTGTGTCGTGTGGAGTCGGTGTGGTGATTTGTTATCAGATTGGTGTTATGACCTGTGTTGTGTGGTGATTGGTTCTCAGATTGGTGTTATGACCTGTGTCGTGTGGTGATTGATTCTCAGAATGGTGTTGTGACCTGTGTCGTGTGGTGATTGGTTCTCAGAATGGTGTTGTGACCTGTGTCGTGTGGAGTCTTGTGTGGTGATTGGTTATCAGATTGGTGTTATGACCTGTGTTGTGTGGAGTCTGTGTGGTGATTGGTTCTCAGATTGGTGTTATGACCTGTGTCGTGTGGAGTCTGTGTGATGATTGGTCCTAAGATTGGTGTTATGACCTGTGTCGTGTGGTGATTGGTTCTCAGAATGGTGTTGTGACCCGTGTCGTGTTGTGATTGGTTCTCAGAATAGTGTTGTGACCCGTGTCGTGTTGTGATTGGTTCTCAGATTGGTGTTGTGACCTGTGTCGTGTTGTGATTGGTTCTCAGAATGGTGTTGTGACCTGTGTCGTGTGGAGTCTGTGTTGTGATTGGTTCTCAGAATGGTGTTGTGACCCGTGTCGTGTGGTGATTGGTTCTCAGATTGGTGTTGTGACCCGTGTCGTGTGGTGATTGGTTCTCAGATTGGTGTTGTGACCCGTGTCGTGTGGTGATTGGTTCTCAGAATGGTGTTGTGACCCGTGTCGTGTGGTGATTGGTTCTCAGATTGGTGTTGTGACCCATGTTGTGTGGTGATTGGTTCTCAGATTGGTGTTGTGACCCATGTTGTGTGGTGATTGGTTCTCAGATTGGTGTTGTGACCCGTGTCGTGTGGTGATTGGTTCTCAGATTGGTGTTGTGACCCGTGTCGTGTGGTGATTGGTTCTCAGAATGGTGTTGTGACCTGTGTCGTGTGGTGATTGGTTCTCAGAATGGTGTTGTGACCCGTGTTGTGTGGTGATTGGTTCTCAGATTGGTGTTGTGACCCGTGTCGTGTGGTGATTGGTTCTCAGATTGGTGTTGTGACCCGTGTCGTGTGGTGATTGGTTCTCAGATTGGTGTTGTGACCCGTGTCATGTGGTGATTGGTTCTCAGAACGGTGTTGTGACCCGTGTCGTGTGGTGATTGGTTCTCAGAACGGTGTTGTGACCCGTGTCGTGTGGTGATTGGTTCTCAGATTGGTGTTGTGACCCGTGTCGTGTGGTGATTGGTTCTCAGATTGGTGTTATGACCTGTGTCGTGTGGTGATTGGTTCTCAGAACGGTGTTGTGACCCGTGTCGTGTGGTGATTGGTTCTCAGATTGGTGTTGTGACCCGTGTCGTGTGGTGATTGGTTCTCAGATTGGTGTTGTGACCCATGTCGTGTGGTGATTGGTTCTCAGATTGGTGTTGTGACCCGTGTCGTGTGGTGATTGGTTCTCAGAACGGTGTTGTGACCCGTGTCGTGTGGTGATTGGTTCTCAGATTGGTGTTGTGACCCGTGTCGTGTGGTGATTGGTTCTCAGAATGGTGTTATGACCCGTGTCGTGTGGTGATTGGTTCTCAGAATGGTGTTGTGACCCGTGTCGTGTGGTGATTGGTTCTCAGATTGGTGTTGTGACCCAATAGGGTCTCTGTGTCATCTTTGATTTCCTTTCTCCGGGGTGAAGTTTCCCCTCGGTACAAATCAATAGATCAGCTTCCCCCCCAATCCTCACATTAATTATTAGTGGAGAAAATGCTAAATTTACCCAAGATCAGCGGTGAAAGTGTCTGTGTTCTTTGTTTTTCTTGGCTTGCAGCTGTAGCGAGTAAAGAGGATCTATGATTAGCAAAATATCAAACTAGTGTAACACCGTATTAGATTGAAACACTGTAACAATATTAAATTGTAGCTAAATCTTATATTTTAACTCTTAATAATATCTTCGGTTCAAAATATCAATAATACATATAGTATTATTATTATTATAATTATTATATATTATATGGTTATTTATGATGAATTGATTTAAACGTGGGGTTTTATTGGACTGCAATAGAGTTAAAATGGCCGAGAGCTAATAACAATGCAATGCCTGGGCGTCGAGTTGGGCTGGAACTGGACGAGTGTATTCAGCTGACGTCGTGGACAGAGGGAATTGTCAGAAGGGGAAAAGTACTGTGGGACTGCAGCTCCTATTGGATGAGGCCATGTCATTCCAATGATGTGTTGTGCTGTTCCCTCAATAGCCACCAGATGGTGGTGTTTAATAGGACATTTGACACGCTCATATTATCTGATTACCTACCTGAGGAGAATATCAACATGACACGATCTGATTACATACCTGAGAAAACTCTATTTGCTATAGTGTTCTACCACATAAACCCTATTTGCTATAGTGTTCTACCACATAAACCCTATTTGCTATAGTGTTCTACCACATAAACCCTATTTGCTATAGTGTTCTACCACATAAACCCTATTTGCTATAGTGTTCTACCTCATAAACCCTATTTGCTATAGTGTTCTACCTCATAAACCTTATTTGCTATAGTGTTCTACCTCATAAACCCTATTTGCTATAGTGTTCTACCTCATAAACCCTATTTGCTATAGTGTTCTACCTCATAAACCCTATTTGCTATAGTGTTCTACCTCATAAACCCTATTTGCTATAGTGTTCTACCTCATAAACCCTATTTGCTATAGTGTTCTACCTCATAAACCCTATTTGCTATAGTGTTCTACCTCATAAACCCTATTTGCTATAGTGTTCTACCTCATAAACCCTATTTGCTATAGTGTTCTACCTCATAAACCCTATTTGCTATAGTGTTCTACCTCATAAACCCTATTTGCTAGTGTTCTACCTCATAAACCCTATTTGCTATAGTGTTCTACCTCAGAAACTCTTAAGTGTTCTACTCACAAAGCTCTTGCACTATACAGGTAATAGGGTCCCATTTCAGATGTGTTCGTAACCGTACCCCCTCTGTTTAAAGAAACGTATTAGCGACTTAATCTAAATGTCTCTCCTACTGTGCATGAGGACATGCCTGTGTAGTGAAACTCTGGATTTCGTAACACACACACACACACAACTGACGAGGATATAAAGGTTTTTACAATGGTTGCCTTGGCGCCTTGGCGGCTCCATCCTATAATGCACAGGGAGGCTAGGAGGGAAGGAGACGGGGAGAGCATGCTCAGCAGAATTAACAAGACTGAGGAGCTCATTCGTCTTCTTTTGTGGTGCAACCTCATTAGAACTTCCTGTTGTCCGACGGCTGTCTGAAGCCATGAGGAATGGATGATGTGCAAACAAGATGGTGGAAGCTTATCATCAGGGGCTTTCACCTGGTCAGTTCTTTCAGTGCAATGAACGAGAGGAGGGGAGTGTTAGAGAGAGGGAGAGGGAGAGGAGAGGTAGAGAGAGGGAGAGGAGAGGTAAGGGAGAGGAGAAGTGAGGAGAGGAGAGAGATAGAGAGAGGAAGAGGAGAGGAGAGGGAGAGGAGGGGTAGAGAGAGGGAGAGGAGAGGTAAGGGAGAGGAGAGGTTAGGGAGAGGAGAGGAGAGGAGAGAGATAGAGAGAGGAAGAGGAGAGGAGAGGAGAGGTAGAGACAGGGAGAGGAGAGGTAGAGAGAGGGAGAGGAGAGGAGAGGTAGAGAGAGGGAGAGGAGAGGTAAGGGAGAGGAGAGGTAAGGGAGAGGAGAGGAGAGGAGAGAGATAGAGAGAGGAAGAGGAGAGGTAAGGGAGAGGAGAGGTAGAGAGAGGGAGAGGAGAGGTAGAGAGAGGGAGAGGAGAGGAGAGGTAGAGAGAGGGAGAGGAGAGGTAAGGGAGAGGAGAGGAGAGGAGAGGGGAGGGGAGGAGAGGAGTGGAGAGAGATAGAGAGAGGAAGGGGAGAGGTAAGGGAGAGGAGAGGTAGAGAGAGGGAGAGGAGAGGTAAGGGAGAGGAGAGGTAGAGAGAGGGAGAGGAGAGGTAAGGGAGAGGAGAGGTAGAGAGAGGAAGAGGAGAGGTAAGGGAGAGGAGAGGTAGAGAGAGGGAGAGGAGAGGTAAGGGAGAGGAGAGGAGAGAGAAGGGGGAGGAAAGGAGAGGTAGAGAGAAGCGAGAGGAGAGGTAGAGAGAAGGGAGAGGAGGAGGGAGAGGATGAGAGGAGAAGAGAAGAGAGGAGATGAGACAAGAGGAGGAGGGAAAGGATGTGAGGTAGGGGAGAGGGAGAGAGAAGGTAGAGGAAGAAGGAGAGGTTGATGTAGTGGAGAGGGAGAGGAGAGGTAGAAGAAAGGATAGAGAAGAAGGGAGAGAAGGAGAGAGAAAGGAGGAGAAGAGAGAGGAGGAGATGGAGAGGTCGAGGAAGAGGAGAGGTAGAGGAGAGAGAGAGGAGGAGATGGAGAGGTTGAGGAAGAGGCGAGGATGAGGAGAGGTAAAAAGAGAGGATAGAGAAGAAGGGAGAGAAGGTGATGGTGAGGTCGAGGAAGTGGGGAGGATGAGGAGAGGTAAAAAGTGAGGATAGAGAAGAAGGGAGAGAGAGAGGAGGAGATGGAGAGGTCGAGGAAGAGGTGAGGATGAGGAGAGGAGAGGTAGAGGAGAGAGGGAGGAGGAGATGGAGAGGTCGAGGAAGAGGTGAGGATGAGGAGAGAGAGAGGAGGAGATGGAGAGGTCGAGGAAGAGGCGAGGATGAGGAGAGAGAGAGGAGGAGATGGAGAGAGAGAGGAAGAGGATGAGGAGAGGTAAAAAGAGAGGATAGAGAAGAAGGGAGAGAAGGAGAGAGATGGAGACGTCGAGGAAGAGGTGAGGATGAGGAGGAGATGGAGAGGTCGAAGAAGAGGCGAGGAGAGAGAGAGGAGGAGATGGAGGGGTCGAGGAAGAGGTGAGGATGAGGAGAGGATTGAGAGAGGAGGAGATGGAGAGGTCGAAGAAGAGGCGAGGATGAGGAGAGGACAGGTAGAGGAGAGAGAGGAGGAGATGGAGAGAGAGAGGAAGAGGTGAGGATGAGGAGAGGAGAGGTAGAGGAGAGAGAGAGGAGGAGATGGAGAGGTCGAGGATGAGGAGAGGAGAGGAGAGGTAGAGGAGAGAGAGAGGAGGAGATGGAGAGGAAGAGGCGAGGATGAGGAGAGGAGAGGTAGAGGAGAGAGAGAGGAGGAGATGGAGAGGAAGAGGCGAGGATGAGGAGAGGTAAAGAGAGGTCAGTGGCGACCCGTCATTTTGCCTGTTTTGCATTAATACGTGTCACATATCAGTTTTCAAACAATGTCAAAATTGAGTTAATAATACCAAATATATTTTGTATTAGATGTTAAGAATGGAGAGGTGCTTGGTCCTCCTTTTCCTGTAGTCCACAATCATCCCCTTTGTTGTGATCACGTTGAGGGAGAGGTTGTTGTCTGTCCTTGCACCACACGGCCAGGTCTCTGACCTCCTCCCTATAGGCTCTCTCATCGTTGTTGGTGAACAGGCTTACCGCTGTTGTGTCATCGGCAAATTTAATGATTGGAGTCGTTTGCAAGAAACCTGAAAGACATCAGCCTCCACCAGCACAGGAGCGACAGAGCAACAGGCAGAGAAACAGACAGACCTCCGAGGCTCCCCCATGGAACTGCACCTTGAAGACCCACGCCAAGATGACCTACACTATATATACAAAAGTATGTGGACACAGCTTCAAATTAGTGGATTCTATTTCAGCCACACCCGTTGCTGACAGATGTATAAAATCAAGCACACCGCCATGCAATCTCCATAGACAAACATTGCCAGTAAAATAGCACCGAGTTCCAAACTGCCACTGGAAGCAACCTCAGCACAATAACTGTTCGTCGGGAGCTTCATGAAATGGGTTTCCACGGCCGAGCAGCCGTACACAAGCCTCAGATCAAGTGTCGGCTGGAGTGGTGAAAAGCTTGCCGCCGTTGGACTCTGGAGCGTTCTCTGGAGTGACGAATCACGCTTCACCAACTGGCAGTCCGACAGGCGAAGCTAGGTGTGGCGGATGCCAGGAGAACAATAACTATTTGACACCCAAAAATGTTACAAATTGGAGCGTTAGCTGACCCTAAACAGGAAGTACATAGTGGCAAAATACAATGTGACTGACAGAAAAATCCGTGACTACATACAAACAAAACTGACCTGCACATCCTAACATATTTCCCGCAGATCACGCAGACCCTCAAAGAATAAGAAATATAACAATAATAAGAATAAGAAATATTTATCTGTTTATTTTATCTTCTCCTACTTTTCATACTACAACTATTTGCACATCGCTAAAAGTCTGTACATACTGGAACCGATTAAATAAAACACTTGAAATGTCTTTCATTTTCAAACCTTTTTGAGTGTAATGTTTACTGTTTCTAACACGTTTCCCATGCCAATAAAGCCCTGATGAATTGAAGAGAGACAGAAGGAGAGAGAGAGCAAAACAGAGGGAGAGAGAGAGAGAGAGAGAGAGAGCGATACAGAGAGAGAGAGAGAGGGAGAGAAAGAGAGAGAGTGATGTAGAGAGAGAGAGAGGATAGAGATAGAGAGAGAGAGAGAGAGAGAGAGAGATAGAGTGATGTAGAGAGAGTGATGGAGAGGGAGAGAGGGAGAGATGGAGAGGGATGTGTATCTAATATTAGGTTCCATTTCACTGATTCTCTAAAAGTACAGCTGCTATACACTTGAAATTTTTTTTTTTTAATTTAAAATATAGAGGAGACGGACCCACTGGTTGTCCTCTAGGTTACAGAGAGCTGGTAGTCCCATCCACCACACTACCAGGTGGGTGGTATAGAGGAGATGGACCCACTGGTTGTCCTCTAGGTTACAGAGAGCTGGTAGTCCCATCCACCACACTACCAGGTGGGTGGTATAGAGGAGATGGACCCACTGGTTGTCCTCTAGGTTACAGAGAGCTGGTAGTCCTATCCACCACACTACCAGGTGGGTGGTATAGAGGAGATGGACCTACTGGTTGTCCTCTAGGTTACAGAGAGCTGGTAGTCCCCATCCACCACACTACCAGGTGGGTGGTATAGAGGAGACGGACCCACTGGTTGTCCTCTAGGTTACAGAGAGCTGGTAGTCCCATCCACCAAACTACCAGGTGGGTGGTATAGAGGAGATGGACCCACTAGAAGCCCTCTAGGTTACAGAGAGCTGGTAGTCCCATCCACCAAACTACCAGGTGGGTGGTATAGAGGAGATGGACCCACTAGAAGCCCTCTAGGTTACAGAGAGCTGGTAGTCCCATCCACCAAACTACCAGGTGGGTGGTATAGAGGAGACGGACCCACTGGTTGCCCTCTAGGTTACAGAGAGCTGGTAGTCCCATCCATCAAACTACCAGGTATGAAACAGGGAAGAGACTCGGGGGGGGGGGGTATGCTAATTTGATATAGATTAGACATAACCCACTCCATTAAATGAATCAAAACTGGAAAATTTTATATTTTGCAAGAAATTCAGAAGAAAATAATCTCTACAGAGACAAATTTCCTCCTGTATGAAACCTGAAGCCCCCCACTAGAATCTCCATACTTTAACAATGACAGCTTCTCCAGGGGGAGATCAACCACTTCCAGGCTCAGGGTCATGTACTAGTCTGTGGTGACCTAAATGCCAGAACTGGTCAAGAACCGGACACCCTCAGCAAACACCAACCTGGAGGGGACAGCATTCCCTCCCCCATATGCCCCCCCGTAGACACAACAACTACGTAGACACAACTATGACAAAACAACCAACAAAAAATGGGTCACAACTCCTGCAGCTCTGTCGCACGCAGGGTATGTACATAGTCAATGGTAGGCTTCGTGGAGACTCCTATGTTAGGTACACCTATAGCTAATTTCTTGGCAGTCGTACTGTAGACTACTTTATCACTGACCTCAACCCAGACTCCTATGGTAGGTACACCTTTAGCTCATCTCTTGGCAGTAGTACTGTGGACTACTTTATCACTGACCTCAACCTAGAGTCTCTCAGAGCATTTACAGTCAGTCCATTCAAGCAGCAAACATAAGAAAACTAATGACAATCAGAAATGGTTTGATGAAGAATGCAAAAACCTAAGAAAGAAATGGAGAAACGCATCCAACCAAAAACACAGCAAACCGTAGCCTTCACTAGAGAAACAGCTGTGAAGGTGAATCCATAGAATCCAATAACTTCTGGGTAAATTGGAACTTGCTAAACAAACAACAACATGAAGAGCTAACTATCCAAAACGGTGATGTATGGGTAAACCACTTCTCCAATCTTTCTAAAACAAAGAACCAAAGGCAAATGCATTTACTTAGAGTCAGTTATTAAAGACTACCAGAACCCGCTGGATTCTCCAATTATATTGGATGAACTACAGGACAAAATACAAAACCCTCCAACCCAAAAAAGCCTGTGGTGTTGATGGTATACTAAACAAAATGGTAAAATATACAGATCACAAATTCAAATGCGCTATTCTTAAACTCTTCAACATATATAACACCATCCTCAGCTCTGGTATCTTCCTTAATATTTGGAACCAAGGTCTGATCACCCCGATCCACAAAAGTGGAGACAAATCTGACCAGTAATTAACCGTGGAATCAACAGTAACCTCTGAAAAATTATCTGCAGTATCATCAACAGCAGACTCCGACATTTCCTCAGTTAAAACAATGTCCTGAGCAAATGTCAAATTGGCTCTTACCAACACCGTAGGACAGACCACGTATTCACCCTGCACACCCTAACTGACAAACAAACAGTCTTCTCAAGCTTTTTGTCTCAATTTATCACAAGGATCTGATATACAAATTTCTGGAAAGGGGGGGGCAAAGGCCATGAGGTGAGACAGGGATGCAGCTTGAGCCCTACCCTCTTCAACATATATGTCAATGAATTTGCGTAGACACTAGAACAATCTGCAGCACACGACCTCACCCTACTAGAGTCTGAAGTAAAATGTCTACTGTTTTTTAAAATTATTATAATTTTAAAATGTAACCTTTATTTAACTAGGTAAGTCAGTTAAGAACAAATTCTTATTTGCAATGACGGTTTACCCCGGCCAAACCCGGACGACGCTGGGCCAATTGTGTACCCGCCCTCTGGGACTCCCAATTTATAGATGTGCGCCGCCCTATGGGTCTACTGTTTGCTGATGATCTGGTGCTTCAGTCCCCAACCAAGGAGGGTCTACAGCAGCACCTAGATCTGTCCCCAACCAAGGAGGGCCTACAGCAGCACCTAGATCTGTCCCCAACCAAGGAGGGTCTACAGCAGCACCTAGATCTGTCCCCAACCAAGGAGGGTCTACAGCAGCACCTAGATCTGTCCCCAACCAAGGAGGGTCTACAGCAGCACCTAGATCTGTCCCCAACCAAGGAGGGTCTACAGCAACACCTAGATCTGTCCCCAACCAAGGAGGGCCTACATCAGCACCTAGATCTGTCCCCAACCAAGGAGGGCCTACATCAGCACCTAGATCTGTCCCCAACCAAGGAGGGTCTACAGCAGCACCTAGATCTGTCCCCAACCAAGGAGGGCCTACAGCAGCACCTAGATCTGTCCCCAACCAAGGAGGGTCTACAGCAGCACCTAGATCTGTCCCCAACCAAGGAGGGTCTACAGCAGCACCTAGATCTGTCCCCAACCAAGGAGGGTCTACAGCAGCACCTAGATCTGTCCCCAACCAAGGAGGGCCTACAGCAGCACCTAGATCTGTCCCCAACCAATGAGGGCCTACAGCAGCACCTAGATCTGTCCCCAACCAAGGAGGGTCTACAGCAGCACCTAGATCTGTCCCCAACCAAGGAGGGTCTACAGCAGCACCTAGATCTGTCCCCAACCAATGAGGGCCTACAGCAGCACCTAGATCTGTCCCCAACCAAGGAGGGTCTACAGCAGCACCTAGATCTGTCCCCAACCAAGGAGGGTCTACAGCAGCACCTAGATCTGTCCCCAACCAAGGAGGGTCTACAGCAGCACCTAGATCTGTCCCCAACCAAGGAGGGTCTACAGCAGCACCTAGATCTGTCCCCAACCAAGGAGGGTCTACAGCAGCACCTAGATCTGTCCCCAACCAAGGAGGGTCTACAGCAGCACCTAGATCTGTCCCCAACCAAGGAGGGTCTACAGCAGCACCTAGATCTGTCCCCAACCAAGGAGGGTCTACAGCAGCACCTAGATCTGTCCCCAACCAAGGAGGGTCTACAGCAGCACCTAGATCTGTCCCCAACCAAGGAGGGTCTACAGCAGCACCTAGATCTGTCCCCAACCAAGGAGGGTCTACAGCAGCACCTAGATCTGTCCCCAACCAAGGAGGGTCTACAGCAGCACCTAGATCTGTCCCCAACCAAGGAGGGTCTACAGCAGCACCTAGATCTGTCCCCAACCAAGGAGGGTCTACAGCAGCACCTAGATCTGTCCCCAACCAAGGAGGGTCTACAGCAGCACATAGATCTTCTGCACAGATTCTACCAGACTTGGGCCCTGACAGTAAATCTCGGTAAGAAAAAAAATAAGTGTGTTACAACAAAGGTCCAGTAGCCACGACAACAAAATACAAATTATATCTAGACACTGTTGCCCTAGAGCAAGAATTATACATACTTTGGCCTAAACATAAAACACCACAAGGCATCAAAATGAACATAACACTCAACATCCCAATTAGGATCTGGCTAAAAATACTTCATCAGTTAAAGAACTCATTACTATCTGTGGTTGTGAGGTCTGAGGTCGACTCATCAACCAAGAATTCACAAAATGTGACCAAAACCCAATATCCTTCACATATAATGCAGAATTAGGACTATAGAACCGCTAGTTATCTACATCCAGAAAAGAGCTGTCAAATTCTACAACCACCTAAAAGGAAGTGATACCCACACATTACACAACAAATCCCTCACGTAGAGAGAGAGATGAACCTAGAGAAGAGTCCCCTCAGCCATCTGGTTCTGAGACTCTGTTCACAAACACAAACAGGCCCCACAGAGCCCTCACCTACAGAGAGATGAGCCTAGAGAAGAGTCCCCTCAGCCATCTGGTTCTGAGACTCTGTTCACAAACACAAACAGACCCCTCACCTACAGAGAGATGAGCCTAGAGAAGAGTCCCCTCAGCCATCTGGTTCTGAGACTCTGTTCACAAACACAAACAGACCCCACAGAGCCCTCACCTACAGAGAGATGAGCCTAGAGAAGAGTCCCCTCAGCCATCTGGTTCTGAGACTCTGTTCACAAACACAAACAGACCCCTCACCTACAGAGAGATGAACCTAGAGAAGAGTCCCCTCAGCCATCTGGTTCTGACTCTGTTCACAAACACAAACAGACCCCACAGAGCCCTCACCTACAGAGAGATGAGCCTAGAGAAGAGTCCCCTCAGCCATCTGGTTCTGAGACTCTGTTCACAAACACAAAGAGACCCCTCACCTACAGAGAGATGAACCTAGAGAAGAGTCCCCTCAGCCATCTGGTTCTGACTCTGTTCACAAACACAAACAGACCCCACAGAGCCCTCACCTACAGAGAGATGAACCTAGAGAAGAGTCCCCTCAGCCATCTGGTTCTGAGACTCTGTTCACAAACACAAACAGACCCCTCACCTACAGAGAGATGAACCTAGAGAAGAGTCCCCTCAGCCACCTTGTTCTGAGTTCTGAAACACAAACAGTCCCCAATAGAGCCCGAGGTCAGCAACACAATTTGAACCAATGAAATTATGAGAAATCTCAAATAAACTGTAACTATTTGACGCACTGGAAAGAATCAACCTAAACAGAGAACCCACTGACCCTAAACAGAGAACCCACTGATCCTAAACAGAGAATCTACTGGCCCTAAACAGAGAATCTACTGGCCCTAAACAGAGAATCTACTGGCCCTAAACAGAGAATCCACTGGTCCTAAACAGAGAATCTACTGGCCCTAAACAGAGAATCCACTGGTCCTAAACAGAGAACCCACTGACCCTAAACAGAGAATCCACTGGTCCTAAACAGAGAATCTACTGGCCCTAAACAGAGAATCTACTGGCCCTAAACAGAGAACCCACTGACCCTAAACAGAGAATCCACTGGTCCTAAACAGAGAATCTACTGACCCTAAACAGAGAACCCACTGACCCTAAACAGAGAATCCACTGACCCTAAACAGAATCCACTGACCCTAAACAGTGAATCCACTGACCCTAAACAGAGAATCTACTGACCCTAAACAGAGAATCTACTGGCCCTAAACAGAGACTCCACTGGTCCTAAACAGAGAATCCACTGACCCTAAACAGAGAATCTACTGGCCCTAAACAGAGACTCCACTGGTCCTAAACAGAGAATCCACTGACCCTAAACAGAGACTCCACTGGTCCTAAACAGAGAATCTACTGACCCTAAACAGAGAATCTACAGTAGCAGAATACCTGACCCAAAAGGAAGAGCTATGTTCCGACTCAGTGAGCATATCCTTGCTATTGGGCAGACCGTAGGCAGACCGTAGGCAGACCTGGCTCTCTATGTGCCCACTGCCCAACAAAACATGAGGTGGAAACTGCATTTCCTAACCTCCTGCCAAATGTACGACCATATTAGAGAAAACCTATTTCCTGCAGATCGCACAGACCCACAAAGAATTCGAACACAGATAAAATGTTAACAAACCCCCATATCTGTTAGCTGAAATACCAATCGCAATCGCAGCAGCAAAACGTGTGACCTGAAAAGGTCAACCAGAGGGTCGGAAACACCGTTGTAAATCCAACCTATATTTATCCACCCATTAATTTCCCCTGTCGTTTGAACATTCTACTACTTGCACATTGTTTATTTTATTTTTACCTTTATTTAACCAGGCAAGTCAGTTAAGAACAAAGTCTTATTTTCAATGACAGCCTAGGAACAGTGGGTTAACTGCCTGTTCAGGGGCAGAACGACAGATTTGTACCTTGTCAGCTCGGGGGTTTGAACTCTCAACCTTGCGGTTGCTAGTCCAACGCTCTAACCACTAGGCTACCCTGCCACCCTAGAACACTGTCAAATGTTTTATATTATACAAAATGTTTACCCCCTGAACTTACTTAGGCTTGCCATGACAAAAGGGGTTGAATACTTATTGACTAATGTCATTTTAAGCTTTTCATTTTTAATACATTTGTAAGAACTTCCAAATACACACTTCCACTTTGACATTACGGGGTACTGTGGGTAGGCCAGTGATAACAAACTACAGTGCCTTGCGAAAGTATTCGGCCCCTTGAACTTTGCGACCTTTTGCTGTAAAAACTGTAATTTTTTGTGAAGAATCAACAACAAGTGGGACCTAATCATGAAGTGGAACGACATTTATTGGATATTTCAAACTTTTTTAACAAACAATCTACAGTTTTATATATTTATGTTTGAAGCCTGAAATGTGGCAAAAGGTCGCAAAGTTCAAGGGGGTCGAATACTTTCGCAAGGCACTGTATCTCAATGGAATCCATTTTCAATTCAGGCTGCAAAAAAATGTGGGAAAAAGTCAAGGGGTGTGAATAATTTCTGAATGCGCTACAAGCTAGTGACATTAGTATTTTAGTCTCGGCCACATACCTCTAAAGCAAATCAGTCGACCAGGTACTGTTGCTGTTTCAGCTGTTGTGGGCAGCCTAGCTGTTCGGAGAAGAATGTGCTTTCAGTACCATTCAGTGCCACGCATACAGGGACTGTTGAGATGTTTGGATCCTTCTTGAAATGTACATTTGATTTGTGGATGAGTAGGATGTGAGGTCATTTCAGGAAACGTTTGATTAAAACACATCTTTATCCTATGATTGGTTATGAGGAGCAAGAAGAGGAAAGTCTTTTAGCTAATCCTTCCTGTTTTAAACCCTCCTGCTCATTCTCTCTCTCTCTCTTTCATCTCTCTCTCTCTCTCTCGCTCTCTCTCTCTCTCTCTCTCTCTCTCTCTCTCTCTTTCTCACCCTCACCCTCTCTCTCTCTCTCTCTCTCTCTCATCTCTCTCTAATCTCTCACTCTCTCTTTCTTTCTCTCTCTCTTTTTATCTCACCTCTCTCCTCTCTCTCATCTCTCGCTCCCTCTCTCTCACTCTCTCTCTTTCTCCCTCTTTCTCTCTCTCTCTCCTATTCTCTCACCCATGAAAGGCCTCCTTTATGAGTTGATATATTGTGTTGTGATGGCTGTGGAGAATCATTGATGGATTAGCTAGTTGTGTGGGTATAGCTGTGGTGGTGCCTACTGTGCTGCCTGGGCACTGGGGTTTAGACTAAACAGGGGAGGCTTTCTGGTCCCTGTGTCTTTGTACCCAGGAACGGTTTCCTTTCTGTAGCAGGGGAGCTGGGTTAAACCTTGGTCAATATTTGGTCAGAAATGAACAATGCACCTAAGGATATTGCTCTGACCCAAAATCACTTCCCCTTTCTTTCACTCTTTCTCTCCCCTCCCTCTCTTTCTCTCCTCTTTCTCTCTATGTTCTCCTCCTCCCCACCCAAATCTTTCTCCCTCCTCCCATACCAAAACACCTTAGCTGTAGGACTCACTTCCTCCCTCTTCACTCTCTCTCCTCCTCACGTTCTCTCTCCATCCCTCTCTCTCAAACATTCTCTTTATCCCTCCTAAAGCCTTATAGCATTCCCTCGTTCTCTCTCTCGTTCTCCCCTCTTTCTCTCCTCCTCTTCTCTCCTCCTCTCTCTTCCCCATCCCTCTCCTCTCTACCCCTTCCTCTCCTCCCTCCCTCTCTTTCTCTCTCCCTCCTCAAACATTCTCTTTATCCCTCCTAAAGTCTTATAGCATTCCCTCTTTCCCTCTTTCGTTCTCTCCACTTCCCCCCTATTTCTCTCCTCCTCCTCTCTCTTCCCCATCCCTCTCCTAACTCTCTACCCCTTCCTCTCCTCCATCTCTTTCTCTCTCCTCCTCCCCTCTTTCTCTCTCCTCCTCCCCTCTTTCTCTCTCCTCCTCCCCTCTTTCTCTCTCCTCCTCCCCTCTTTATCTCTTCTAACTCTCTACCCCTTCCTCTCCTCCATCTCTTTCTCTCTCCTCCTCCCTCTCTTTCTCTCTCCTCCTCCCCTCTTTCTCTCTCCTCCTCTCTCTCTCTTTCTCTCTCCTCCTCCCCTCTTTCTCTCTTCCTCCCCTCTTTCTCTCTCCTACCTCTCTACCCCTTCATCTCCTCCCTCTCTTTCTCTCTCCTCCTCCCCTATTTCTCTCTCCTCCCTCTCTTTCTCTCTCCTCCTCCCCTCTTTCTCTCTCCTCCTATCTCTCTTTCTCTCTCCTCCTCCCCTCTTTCTCTCTCCTACCTCTCTACCCCTTCATCTCCTCCTTCTCTTTCTCTCTCCTACCTCTCTACCCCTTCATCTCCTCCCTCTCTTTCGCTCTCCTCCTCCCCTATTTCTCTCTCCTCCTCCCCTCTTTCTCTCTCCTACCTCTCTACCCCTTCATCTCCTCCCTCTCTTTCTCTCTCCTCCTCTTCTCTTTCGCTCTCCTCCTCCCTCTCTTTCTCTCTCCTCCTCCTCTCTTTCTCTCTCCTTCTCTCACACATAGCCCTAGCTGTGAAGAATGAGCTGTGGGACAAGGGGCTGGTTATATTTTCCTCCCTGGAACCTCGGTCTCCATAGAAACCCATGCTGTTTGTATTGCTTAACCTTGTTTTCAACTTTGTATCTTTTCCAATGCCTTTGTAAAAGCCTATTTAGCATGCCTAGCAAGGGGCCACCTTTTATGTGGCAGGAACAATGGTGATATATGGTGTGGTCTGGTGTGTCTAGGCCTTTTAAATTCAAAGCACCCACTATATGCAGTAAAGGAAATGTCTGATTTTTGTCAACATCTTCAATACATTCTATAGGACGGACAAAATGAGAAAGGACTCAATAACAGGACTAAATTAATCCATCATACGTGTTATGATGGTGTCCCACCAATCTTTTCAAATCGTTCAACATCAATTTGAGTTGAGAGGAGAGGAGAGGAGGGAAGGGAAGGGAGGAGAGGAGAGAAGGGAGGAGAGGAGTAAAGGGAGGAGAGGAGAGGAGAGGACGGGAGGGAGGGGAAGGGAAGGGAAGAGAAGGGAGGAGAGGAGAGGAGAGGAGAGAAGAGGAGAGGAGGGAAGGGAAGAGAAGAGAAGAGAAGAGAAGGGAGGAGAGGAGAGGAGAGGAGAGAAGGGAGGAGAGGAGAGGAGGGAAATGAAGGGAAGAGAAGAGTGGAGAGGAGAGGAGAGGAGAGGAGAGGAGAGGAGAGGAGAGGAGAGGGAGAGGAGAGGAGAGGAGAGAAGAGAAGGGGGAGAGGAGAGGAGATGAGGGAAGGGAAGGGAAGGGAAGAGAAGGAGAGGAGAGGAGAGGAGAGGAGAGGAGAGGAGAGGAGAGGGGAGAGGAGAGGAGAGGAGAGGAGAGAAGGGAGGAGAGGAGAGGAGGGAAGAGAAGAGAAGAGAAGGGAGGGGAGGAGATAGAGAGGAGAGGAGAGGAGTGGAGAGGAGAGGAGAGGAGAGGAGAGAAGGGAAGAGGAGAGGAGAGGAGGGAGTCGAGGGGAGGGGAGGAAAGGAGAGGAGAGGAGGGAAGGGAGGAGAGGAGGGAAGGGAGGAGAGGAGAGGAGAGGAGAGGAGGGAAGGGAGGAGAGGAGAGGAGAGAAGGGAAGGGAGGAGAGGAGAGGAGAGGAGAGGAGAGTGCTTGACCGTACCATACATATCTGGATAGTATATTCATAAAACTTCTCAGAGTATGAGTGCTGATCTAGGATCAGTTTTCTCTCTTTTAAGATTGTAATGAATGGACAGGAGAGATATGGGACCGTATCCACAAAGCATTTTAGAGTATGAGTGCTGATCTAGGATCAGTTTTCTCTCTTTTAAGATTGTAATGAATGGACAGAGGGGACTTGATCCTTGATTAGCATTCCTACTCTAAAACACATTGTGGACTCCCGTGGCTTAGATTTGTTGGTACCTTGGAAGGTCTCAGTCTCTGGTCTAGTGGGTGGTCTGGTGCTGTGTCTGTTTGTTAACCACCCTACGCTCTGCCTCTCTGGCAGAGAGACACGACGGACGAGCCACTCCAGCAACATCCCAAGTGGCGTACTATTCACTATATAGTGCACTAGTTTTGACCAGGGCTCACATCTTTATTTTTTGGGTCAAAACTAGTGCCATATAAAAAGGAATAGTGTGGCATTTGGGTCTCAGTCACAGGGACTCTGGGGGAATCGTCCCAGACTGTGATACTCTGGGGGAATCATCCCAGACTGTGATACTCTGGGGGAATCATCCCAGACTGTGATACTCTGGGGGGAATCGTCCCAGACTGTGATACACTGGGGGAATCATCCCAGACTGTGATACTCTGGGGGAATCATCCCAGACTGTGATACTCTGGGGGAATCATCCCAGACTGTGATACTCTGGGGGAATCATCAAAGACTGTGATACTCTGGGGGAATCATCCCAGACTGTGATACTCTGGGGGAATCATCCCAGACTGTGATACTCTGGGGGAATCGTCCCAGACTGTGATACTCTGGGGGAATCATCAAAGACTGTGATACTCTGGGGGAATCATCCCAGACTGTGATACTCTGGGGGAATCATCCCAGACTGTGATACTCTGGGGGGAATCATCCCAGACTGTGATACTCTGGGGGAATCATCCCAGACTGTGATACTCTGGGGGAATCATCCCAGACTGTGATACTCTGGGGGAATCATCCCAGACTGTGATACTCTGGGGGAATCATCCCAGACTGTGATACTCTGGGGGAATCATCCCAGACTGTGATACTCTGGGGGAATCATCCCAGACTGTGATACTCTGGGGGAATCGTCCCAGACTGTGATACTCTGGGGGAATCATCCCAGACTGTGATACTCTGGGGGAATCATCCCAGACTGTGATACTCTGGGGGAATCATCCCAGACTGTGATACTCTGGGGGAATCATCCCAGACTGTGATACTCTGGGGGAATCATCCCAGACTGTGATACTCTGGGGGAATCATCCCAGACTGTGATACTCTGGGGGAATCATCCCAGACTGTGATACTCTGGGGGAATCATCCCAGACTGTGATACTCTGGGGGAATCATCCCAGACTGTGATACTCTGGGGGAATCATCCCAGACTGTGATACTCTGGGGGAATCATCCCAGACTGTGATACACTGGGGGAATCGTCCCAGACTGTGATACTCTGGGGGAATCATCCCAGACTGTGATACTCTGGGGGAATCATCCCAGACTGTGATACTCTGGGGGAATCATCCCAGACTGTGATACTCTGGGGGAATCGTCCCAGACTGTGATACTCTGGGGGAATCGTCCCAGACTGTGATACTCTGGGGGGAATCATCCCAGACTGTGATACTCTGGGGGAATCATCCCAGACTGTGATACTCTGGGGGAATCATCCCAGACTGTGATACTCTGGGGGAATCATCCCAGACTGTGATACTCTGGGGGAATCGTCCCAGACTGTGATACTCTGGGGGAATCATCCCAGACTGTGATACTCTGGGGGAATCATCCCAGACTGTGATACTCTGGGGGAATCGTCCCAGACTGTGATACTCTGGGGGAATCATCCCAGACTGTGATACTCTGGGGGAATCATCCCAGACTGTGATACTCTGGGGGAATCATCCCAGACTGTGATACTCTGGGGGAATCATCCCAGACTGTGATACTCTGGGGGAATCATCCCAGACTGTGATACTCTGGGGGAATCGTCCCAGACTGTGATACTCTGGGGGAATCATCCCAGACTGTGATACTCTGGGGGAATCATCCCAGACTGTGATACTCTGGGGGGAATCATCCCAGACTGTGATACTCTGGGGGAATCATCCCAGACTGTGATACTCTGGGGGAATCATCCCAGACTGTGATACTCTGGGGGAATCATCAAAGACTGTGATACTCTGGGGGAATCATCAAGGACTGTGATACTCTGGGGGAATCATCCCAGACGTTGATACTCTGGGGGAATCGTCCCAGACTGTGATACTCTGGGGGAATCATCCCAGACTGTGATACTCTGGGGGAATCATCCCAGACTGTGATACTCTGGGGGAATCATCCCAGACTGTGATACTCTGGGGGAATCATCCCAGACTGTGATACTCTGGGGAATCATCCCAGACTGTGATACTCTGGGGGAATCATCCCAGACTGTGATACTCTGGGGGAATCATCCCAGACTGTGATACTCTGGGGGAATCATCCCAGACTGTGATACTCTGGGGGAATCATCCCAGACTGTGATACTCTGGGGGAATCATCCCAGACTGTGATACTCTGGGGGAATCATCCCAGACTGTGATACACTGGGGGGAATCGTCCCAGACTGTGATACTCTGGGGGAATCATCCCAGACTGTGATACTCTGGGGGAATCATCCCAGACTGTGATACTCTGGGGAATCATCCCAGACTGTGATACTCTGGGGGAATCATCCCAGACTGTGATACTCTGGGGGAATCATCCCAGACTGTGATACTCTGGGGGAATCATCCCAGACTGTGATACTCTGGGGGAATCATCCCAGACTGTGATACTCTGGGGGAATCATCCCAGACTGTGATACTCTGGGGGAATCATCCCAGACTGTGATACTCTGGGGGAATCATCAAAGACTGTGATACTCTGGGGGAATCATCCCAGACTGTGATACTCTGGGGGAATCATCCCAGACTGTGATACTCTGGGGGAATCATCCCAGACTGTGATACTCTGGGGGAATCATCCCAGACTGTGATACTCTGGGGGAATCGTCCCAGACTGTGATACTCTGGGGGAATCGTCCCAGACTGTGATACTCTGGGGGAATCATCCCAGACTGTGATACTCTGGGGGGAATCGTCCCAGACTGTGATACTCTGGGGGAATCGTCCCAGACTGTGATACTCTGGGGGGAATCATCCCAGACTGTGATACTCTGGGGGAATCATCCCAGACTGTGATACTCTGGGGGAATCATCCCAGACTGTGATACTCTGGGGGAATCATCCCAGACTGTGATACACTGGGGGAATCATCCCAGACTGTGATACACTGGGGGAATCATCCCAGACTGTGATACTCTGGGGGAATCATCCCAGACTGTGATACTCTGGGGGAATCGTCCCAGACTGTGATACTCTGGGGGAATCATCCCAGACTGTGATACTCTGGGAGAATCATCCCAGACTGTGATACTCTGGGGGAATCATCCCAGACTGTGATACTCTGGGGGAATCATCCCAGACTGTGATACTCTGGGGGAATCATCCCAGACTGTGATTCACTGGGGGAATCATCCCAGACTGTGATACTCTGGGGGAATCATCCCAGACTGTGATACTCTGGGGGAATCATCAAAGACTGTGATACTCTGGGGGAATCATCCCAGACTGTGATACTCTGGGGGAGGCCTGGGCAATTCCAGTCTGGGGGCCTGATTGATGTCACACTTTCCCCCCCATCCCTAGCAAACACAGCTGATTTAAACTAATTGCATTCAAAACTGAAGATCATGTTTAGGTGACTATTGGAGTTAGGTGTGGTAGCTGTGTTGTGAAATCTGTTGTAAATGTATTGTAATGTTTGTAAAATTGTATCAATGACTTAATTCTGCTGAACCTTGAATTCTGCTGAATTGGCAGGAACGAATGGGGATCCATAATAAACCCCAGGAAGAGTAGCTGCTAACCTTGGCAGGAACTAATGGGGATATGTAATAAACCCCAGGAAGAGTAGCTGCTAACTTGGCAGGAACTAATGGGGATCCATAGTAAACCACAGGAAGAGTAGCTGATGCCTTAGCAGGAACTAATGGGGATCCATAATAAACCCCAGGAAGAGTAGCTGCTGCCTTGGCAGGAACCAATGGGGATCCATAATAAACCCCAGGAAGAGCAGCTGCTGCCTTGGCAGGAACCAATGGGGATCCATAATAAACCCCAGGAAGAGTAGCTGTTGCCTTAGCAGGAACTAATGGGGATCCATAATAAACCCCAGGAAGAGTAGCTGTTGACTTGGCAGGAACTAATGGGGATCCATAATAAACCCCAGGAAGAGTAGCTGTTGACTTGGCCAGAACTAATGGGGATCCATAATAAACCCCAGGAAGAGTAGCTGTTGCCTTGGCAGGAACTAATGGGGATCCATAATAAACCCCAGGAAGAGTAGCTGCTGCCTTGGCAGGAACCAATGTGCATCCAAAATAAACCCCAGGAAGAGTAGCTGCTGCCTTGGCAGGAACGAATGGGGATCCATAATAAAACCCAGGAAGAGTAGCTGCTGCATTAGCAGGAACTAATGGTGATCCGTAACAAACCCCAGGAAGAGTAGCTGCTAACTTGGCAGGAACTAATGGGGATCCATAATAAAACCCAGGAAGAGTAGCTGCTGCATTAGCAGGAACTAATGGTGATCCGTAACAAACCCCAGGAAGAGTAGCTGCTAACTTGGCAGGAACTAATGGGGATCCATAATAAACCCCATGAAGAGTAGCTGCTGCCTTGGCAGGAACTAATGGAGATCCATAATAAACCCCAGGAAGAGTAGCTTTTGCCTTGGCAGGAACTAATGGGGATCCATAATAAATCCCAGGAAGAGTAGCTGTTGACTTGGCAGGAACTAATGGGGATCCATAATAAACCCCAGGAAGAGTAGCTGTTGCCTTGGCAGGAACTAATGGGGATCCGTAACAAACTCCAGGAAGAGTAGCTGCTGCCTTGGCAGGAACTAATGGGGATCCATAATAAACCCCAGGAAGAGTAGCTGTTGCCTTGGCAGGAACTAATGGGGATCCATAGTAAAGCCCAGGAAGAGTAGCTGCTGCCTTAGCAAGAACTAATGGGGATCCAAAATAAATCCCAGAAAAAGTAGTTGCTGCCTTTGCAGGAACTAATGGGGCTCCATAATAAACCCCAGGAAGAGTAGCTGCTACCTTGGCAGGAACTAATGGGGATCCATAATAAACCCCAGGAAGAGTAGCTGCTGCCTTGGCAGGAACTAATGGGGATCCATAATAAACCCCAGGAAAAGTAGCTGTTGACTTGGCAGGAACTAATGGGGATCCATCGTAACCCCAGGAAGAGTAGATGTTGCCTAGGCAGGAACGAGGGGGGATGCATAATAAACCCCAGGAAGAGTAGCTGCTACCTTGGCAGGAACTAATGGGGATCCATGATAAACCCCAGGAAGAGTAGCTGATGCCTTGGCAGGAACTAATGTACATCCAAAATAAACCCCAGGAAGAGTAGCTGCTGCCTTAGCAGGAACTAACGGGGATCTGTAACAAACCTAGGAAGAGTAGCTGCTGCCTTGGCAGGAACGAATTGGGATCCATAATAAACCCCAGGAAGAGTAGCTGTTGACTTGGCAGGAACTAATGGGGATCCATAATAAACCCCAGGAAGAGTAGCTGCTGTCTTGGCAGGAACTAATGGGGATCCATAATAAACCCCAGGAAGAGTAGATGTTGCCTTGGCAGGAACTAATGGGGATATGTAATAAACCCCAGGAAGAGTAGCTGCTGCCTTGGCAGGAACTAATGGGGATCCATAATAAACCCCAGGAAGAGTAGCTGCTGCCTTAGCAGGAACTAACGGGGATCTGTAACAAACCTAGGAAGAGTAGCTGCTGCCTTGGCAGGAACGAATTGGGATCCATAATAAACCCCAGGAAGAGTAGCTGTTGACTTGGCAGGAACGAATTGGGATCCATAATAAACCCCAGGAAGAGTAGCTGTTGACTTGACAGGAACTAATGGGGATCCATAATAAACCCCAGGAAGAGTAGCTGCTAACCTTGGCAGGAACTAATGGGGATATGTAATAAACCCCAGGAAGAGTAGCTGCTGCCTTGGCAGGAACTAATGGGGATCCATAATAAACCCCAGGAAGAGTAGCTGTTGCCTTGGCAGGAACTAATGGCGATCCATAATAAACCCCAGGAAGAGTAGCTGTTGCCTTGTCAGGAACTAATGTTGATCCAAAATAAACCCCAGGAAGAGTAGCTGCTGCCTTGGCAGGAACTAATGGGGGATCCATAATAAACCCCAGGTAGAGTAGCTGCTGCCTTGGCAGGAACTAATGGGGATCCATAATAAACCCCAGGAAGAGTAGCTGTTGCCTCGTCAGGAACTAATGTAGATCCCAAATAAACCCCAGGAAGAGTAGCTGCTGCCTTGGCAGGAACTAATGGGGATCCATATTAAAACCCTAGAAAGAGCAGCTGTTGCCTTGGCAGGAACTAATGTGGATCCAAAATAAACCCCAGGAAGAGTAGCTGCTGCCTTGGCAGGAACTAATGGGGATCCATAATAAACCCTAGAAAGAGCAGCTGTTGCCTTGGCAGGAACTAATGGGGATCCATAATAAACCCCAGGAAGAGTAGCTGTTGCCTTAGCAGGAACTAATGGGGATCCATAATAAACCCCAGGAAGAGTAGCTGCTGCCTTGGCAGGAACTAATGGGGATCCATAATAAACCCCAGGAAGAGTAGCTGCTGTCTTGGCAGGAACTAATGGGGATCCATAATAAACCCCAGGAAGAGTAGATGTTGCCTTGGCAGGAACTAATGGGGATCCATAACAAACCCCAGGAAGAGTAGCTGCTGCCTTGGCAGGAACTAATGGGGATCCATAATAAACCCCAGGAAGAGTAGCTGCTGCCTTGGCAGAAACTAATGGGGATCCATAATAAACCCCAGGAAGAGTAGCTGTTGCCTTGGCAGGAACTAATGGGGATCCATAACAAACCCCAGGAAGAGTAGCTGCTGCCTTGGCAGGAACTAATGGGGATCCATAATAAACCCCAGGAAGAGTAGCTGTTGCCTTGGCAGGAACTAATGGGGATCCATAATAAACCCCAGGAAGAGTAGCTGTTGCCTTGTCAGGAACTAATGTGGATCCCAAATAAACCCCAGGAAGAGTAGCTGCTGCCTTGGCAGGAACTAATGGGGATCCATATTAAAACCCTAGAAAGAGCAGCTGTTGCCTTGGCAGGAGCTAATGTGGATCCAAAATAAACCCCAGGAAGAGTAGCTGCTGCCTTGGCAGGAACTAATGGGGATCCATAATAAACCCTAGAAAGAGCAGCTGTTGCCTTGGCAGGAACTAATGGGGATCCATAATAAACCCCAGGAAGAGTAGCTGTTGCCTTAGCAGGAACTAATGGGGATCCATAATAAACCCCAGGAAGAGTAGCTGCTGCCTTGGCAGGAACTAATGGGGATCCATAATAAACCCCAGGAAGAGTAGCTGCTGTCTTGGCAGGAACTAATGGGGATCCATAATAAACCCCAGGAAGAGTAGATGTTGCCTTGGCAGGAACTAATGGGGATCCATAATAAACCCCAGGAAGAGTAGCTGCTACCTTGGCAGGAACTAATGGGGATCCATAATAAACCCCAGGAAGAGTAGCTGTTGCCTTGGCAGGAACTAATGGGGATCCATAATAAACCCCAGGAAGAGTAGCTGTTGCCTTGTCAGGAACTAATGTTGATCCAAAATAAACCCCAGGAAGAGTAGCTGCTGCCTTGGCAGGAACTAATGGGGGATCCATAATAAACCCCAGGTAGAGTAGCTGCTGCCTTGGCAGGAACTAATGGGGATCCATAATAAACCCCAGGAAGAGTAGCTGTTGCCTCGTCAGGAACTAATGTGGATCCCAAATAAACCCCAGGAAGAGTAGCTGCTGCCTTGGCAGAAACCAATGGGGATCCATAATAAACCCCAGGAAGAGTAGCTGTTGCCTTGGCAGGAACTAATGGGGATCCATAACAAACCCCAGGAAGAGTAGCTGCTGCCTTGGCAGGAACTAATGGGGATCCATAATAAACCCCAGGAAGAGTAGCTGTTGCCTTGGCAGGAACTAATGGGGATCCATAATAAACCCCAGGAAGAGTAGCTGTTGCCTTGTCAGGAACTAATGTTGATCCAAAATAAACCCCAGGAAGAGTAGCTGCTGCCTTGGCAGGAACTAATGGGGGATCCATAATAAACCCCAGGTAGAGTAGCTGCTGCCTTGGCAGGAACTAATGGGGATCCATAATAAACCCCAGGAAGAGTAGCTGTTGCCTCGTCAGGAACTAATGTGGATCCCAAATAAACCCCAGGAAGAGTAGCTGCTGCCTTGGCAGGAACTAATGGGGATCCATATTAAAACCCTAGAAAGAGCAGCTGTTGCCTTGGCAGGAACTAATGGGGATCCATAATAAACCCCAGGAAGAGTAGCTGTTGCCTTAGCAGGAACTAATGGGGATCCATAATAAACCCCAGGAAGAGTAGCTGCTGCCTTGGCAGGAACTAATGGGGATCCATGATAAACCCCAGGAAGAGTAGCTGCTGCCTTGGCAGAAACTAATGGGGATCCATAATAAACCCCAGGAAGAGTAGCTGTTGCCTTGGCAGGAACTAATGGGGATCCATAACAAACCCCAGGAAGAGTAGCTGCTGCCTTGGCAGGAACTAATGGGGATCCATAATAAACCCCAGGAAGAGTAGCTGTTGCCTTGGCAGGAACTAATGGGGATCCATAATAAACCCCAGGAAGAGTAGCTGTTGCCTTGTCAGGAACTAATGTGGATCCCAAATAAACCCCAGGAAGAGTAGCTGCTGCCTTGGCAGGAACTAATGGGGATCCATATTAAAACCCTAGAAAGAGCAGCTGTTGCCTTGACAGGAACTAATGTGGATCCAAAATAAACCCCAGGAAGAGTAGCTGCTGCCTTAGCAGGAACTAACGGGGATCTGTAACAAACCTAGGAAGAGTAGCTGCTGCCTTGGCAGGAACGAATTGGGATCCATAATAAACCCCAGGAAGAGTAGCTGTTGCCTTGGCAGGAACTAATGGGGATCCATAATAAACCCCAGGAAGAGTAGCTGTTGCCTTGTCAGGAACTAATGTTGATCCAAAATAAACCCCAGGAAGAGTAGCTGCTGCCTTGGCAGGAACTAATGGGGGATCCATAATAAACCCCAGGTAGAGTAGCTGCTGCCTTGGCAGGAACTAATGGGGATCCATAATAAACCCCAGGAAGAGTAGCTGTTGCCTCGTCAGGAACTAATGTGGATCCCAAATAAACCCCAGGAAGAGTAGCTGCTGCCTTGGCAGGAACTAATGGGGATCCATATTAAAACCCTAGAAAGAGCAGCTGTTGCCTTGGCAGGAACTAATGTGGATCCAAAATAAACCCCAGGAAGAGTAGCTGCTGCCTTGGCAGGAACTAATGGGGATCCATAATAAACCCTAGAAAGAGCAGCTGTTGCCTTGGCAGGAACTAATGGGGATCCATAATAAACCCCAGGAAGAGTAGCTGTTGCCTTAGCAGGAACTAATGGGGATCCATAATAAACCCCAGGAAGAGTAGCTGCTGCCTTGGCAGGAACTAATGGGGATCCATAATAAACCCCAGGAAGAGTAGCTGCTGTCTTGGCAGGAACTAATGGGGATCCATAATAAACCCCAGGAAGAGTAGATGTTGCCTTGGCAGGAACTAATGGGGATCCATAATAAACCCCAGGAAGAGTAGCTGCTACCTTGGCTGGAACTAAAGGGGATCCATGATAAACCCCAGGAAGAGTAGCTGCTGCCTTGGCAGAAACTAATGGGGATCCATAATAAACCCCAGGAAGAGTAGCTGTTGCCTTGGCAGGAACTAATGGGGATCCATAACAAACCCCAGGAAGAGTAGCTGCTGCCTTGGCAGGAACTAATGGGGATCCATAATAAACCCCAGGAAGAGTAGCTGTTGCCTTGGCAGGAACTAATGGGGATCCATAATAAACCCCAGGAAGAGTAGCTGTTGCCTTGTCAGGAACTAATGTGGATCCCAAATAAACCCCAGGAAGAGTAGCTGCTGCCTTGGCAGGAACTAATGGGGATCCATATTAAAACCCTAGAAAGAGCAGCTGTTGCCTTGGCAGGAACTAATGTGGATCCAAAATAAACCCCAGGAAGAGTAGCTGCTGCCTTGGCAGGAACTAATGGGGATCCATAATAAACCCTAGAAAGAGCAGCTGTTGCCTTGGCAGGAACTAATGGGGATCCATAATAAACCCCAGGAAGAGTAGCTGTTGCCTTAGCAGGAACTAATGGGGATCCATAATAAACCCCAGGAAGAGTAGCTGCTGCCTTGGCAGGAACTAATGGGGATCCATAATAAACCCCAGGAAGAGTAGCTGCTGTCTTGGCAGGAACTAATGGGGATCCATAATAAACCCCAGGAAGAGTAGATGTTGCCTTGGCAGGAACTAATGGGGATCCATAATAAACCCCAGGAAGAGTAGCTGCTACCTTGGCAGGAACTAATGGGGATCCATAATAAACCCCAGGAAGAGTAGCTGCTGCCTTGGCAGAAACCAATGGGGATCCATAATAAACCCCAGGAAGAGTAGCTGTTGCCTTGGCAGGAACTAATGGGGATCCATAACAAACCCCAGGAAGAGTAGCTGCTGCCTTGGCAGGAACTAATGGGGATCCATAATAAACCCCAGGAAGAGTAGCTGTTGCCTTGGCAGGAACTAATGGGGATCCATAATAAACCCCAGGAAGAGTAGCTGTTGCCTTGTCAGGAACTAATGTTGATCCAAAATAAACCCCAGGAAGAGTAGCTGCTGCCTTGGCAGGAACTAATGGGGGATCCATAATAAACCCCAGGTAGAGTAGCTGCTGCCTTGGCAGGAACTAATGGGGATCCATAATAAACCCCAGGAAGAGTAGCTGTTGCCTCGTCAGGAACTAATGTGGATCCCAAATAAACCCCAGGAAGAGTAGCTGCTGCCTTGGCAGAAACCAATGGGGATCCATAATAAACCCCAGGAAGAGTAGCTGTTGCCTTGGCAGGAACTAATGGGGATCCATAACAAACCCCAGGAAGAGTAGCTGCTGCCTTGGCAGGAACTAATGGGGATCCATAATAAACCCCAGGAAGAGTAGCTGTTGCCTTGGCAGGAACTAATGGGGATCCATAATAAACCCCAGGAAGAGTAGCTGTTGCCTTGTCAGGAACTAATGTTGATCCAAAATAAACCCCAGGAAGAGTAGCTGCTGCCTTGGCAGGAACTAATGGGGGATCCATAATAAACCCCAGGTAGAGTAGCTGCTGCCTTGGCAGGAACTAATGGGGATCCATATTAAAACCCTAGAAAGAGCAGCTGTTGCCTTGGCAGGAACTAATGGGGATCCATAATAAACCCCAGGAAGAGTAGCTGTTGCCTTAGCAGGAACTAATGGGGATCCATAATAAACCCCAGGAAGAGTAGCTGCTGCCTTGGCAGGAACTAATGGGGATCCATAATAAACCCCAGGAAGAGTAGCTGCTGTCTTGGCAGGAACTAATGGGGATCCATAATAAACCCCAGGAAGAGTAGATGTTGCCTTGGCAGGAACTAATGGGGATCCATAATAAACCCCAGGAAGAGTAGCTGCTACCTTGGCTGGAACTAAAGGGGATCCATGATAAACCCCAGGAAGAGTAGCTGCTGCCTTGGCAGAAACTAATGGGGATCCATAATAAACCCCAGGAAGAGTAGCTGTTGCCTTGGCAGGAACTAATGGGGATCCATAACAAACCCCAGGAAGAGTAGCTGCTGCCTTGGCAGGAACTAATGGGGATCCATAATAAACCCCAGGAAGAGTAGCTGTTGCCTTGGCAGGAACTAATGGGGATCCATAATAAACCCCAGGAAGAGTAGCTGTTGCCTTGTCAGGAACTAATGTGGATCCCAAATAAACCCCAGGAAGAGTAGCTGCTGCCTTGGCAGGAACTAATGGGGATCCATATTAAAACCCTAGAAAGAGCAGCTGTTGCCTTGGCAGGAACTAATGTGGATCCAAAATAAACCCCAGGAAGAGTAGCTGCTGCCTTGGCAGGAACTAATGGGGATCCATAATAAACCCTAGAAAGAGCAGCTGTTGCCTTGGCAGGAACTAATGGGGATCCATAATAAACCCCAGGAAGAGTAGCTGTTGCCTTAGCAGGAACTAATGGGGATCCATAATAAACCCCAGGAAGAGTAGCTGCTGCCTTGGCAGGAACTAATGGGGATCCATAATAAACCCCAGGAAGAGTAGCTGCTGTCTTGGCAGGAACTAATGGGGATCCATAATAAACCCCAGGAAGAGTAGATGTTGCCTTGGCAGGAACTAATGGGGATCCATAATAAACCCCAGGAAGAGTAGCTGCTACCTTGGCTGGAACTAAAGGGGATCCATGATAAACCCCAGGAAGAGTAGCTGCTGCCTTGGCAGAAACCAATGGGGATCCATAATAAACCCCAGGAAGAGTAGCTGTTGCCTTGGCAGGAACTAATGGGGATCCATAATAAACCCCAGGAAGAGTAGCTGTTGCCTTGTCAGGAACTAATGTTGATCCAAAATAAACCCCAGGAAGAGTAGCTGCTGCCTTGGCAGGAACTAATGGGGGATCCATAATAAACCCCAGGTAGAGTAGCTGCTGCCTTGGCAGGAACTAATGGGGATCCATAATAAACCCCAGGAAGAGTAGCTGTTGCCTCGTCAGGAACTAATGTGGATCCCAAATAAACCCCAGGAAGAGTAGCTGCTGCCTTGGCAGGAACTAATGGGGATCCATATTAAAACCCTAGAAAGAGCAGCTGTTGCCTTGGCAGGAACTAATGTGGATCCAAAATAAACCCCAGGAAGAGTAGCTGCTGCCTTGGCAGGAACTAATGGGGATCCATAATAAACCCTAGAAAGAGCAGCTGTTGCCTTGGCAGGAACTAATGGGGATCCATAATAAACCCCAGGAAGAGTAGCTGTTGCCTTAGCAGGAACTAATGGGGATCCATAATAAACCCCAGGAAGAGTAGCTGCTGCCTTGGCAGGAACTAATGGGGATCCATAATAAACCCCAGGAAGAGTAGCTGCTGTCTTGGCAGGAACTAATGGGGATCTATAATAAACCCCAGGAAGAGTAGATGTTGCCTTGGCAGGAACTAATGGGGATCCATAATAAACCCCAGGAAGAGTAGCTGCAACCTTGGCTGGAACGAAAGGGGATCCATGATAAACCCCAGGAAGAGTAGCTGCTGCCTTGGCAGAAACTAATGGGGATCCATAATAAACCCCAGGAAGAGTAGCTGTTGCCTTGGCAGGAACTAATGGGGATCCATAACAAACCCCAGGAAGAGTAGCTGCTGCCTTGGCAGGAACTAATGGGGATCCATAATAAACTTTAGGAAGAGTAGCTGTTGCCTTGGCAGGAACTATTGGGGATCCATAATAAACCCCAGGAAGAGTAGCTGTTGCCTTGTCAGGAACTAATGTTGATCCAAAATAAACCCCAGGAAGAGTAGCTGCTGCCTTGGCAGGAACTAATGGGGGATCCATAATAAACCCCAGGTAGAGTAGCTGCTGCCTTGGCAGGAACTAATGGGGATCCATAATAAACCCCAGGAAGAGTAGCTGTTGCCTCGTCAGGAACTAATGTGGATCCCAAATAAACCCCAGGAAGAGTAGCTGCTGCCTTGGCAGGAACTAATGGGGATCCATAATAAACCCCAGGAAGAGTAGCTGCTGCCTTGGCAGGAACTAATGGGGATCCATAATAAACCCCAGGAAGAGTAGCTGCTGTCTTGGCAGGAACTAATGGGGATCCATAATAAACCCCAGGAAGAGTAGATGTTGCCTTGGCAGGAACTAATGGGGATCCATAATAAACCCCAGGAAGAGTAGCTGCAACCTTGGCTGGAACGAAAGGGGATCCATGATAAACCCCAGGAAGAGTAGCTGCTGCCTTGGCAGAAACTAATGGGGATCCATAATAAACCCCAGGAAGAGTAGCTGTTGCCTTGGCAGGAACTAATGGGGATCCATAACAAACCCCAGGAAGAGTAGCTGCTGCCTTGGCAGGAACTAATGGGGATCCATAATAAACTTTAGGAAGAGTAGCTGTTGCCTTGGCAGGAACTATTGGGGATCCATAATAAACCCCAGGAAGAGTAGCTGTTGCCTTGTCAGGAACTAATGTTGATCCAAAATAAACCCCAGGAAGAGTAGCTGCTGCCTTGGCAGGAACTAATGGGGGATCCATAATAAACCCCAGGTAGAGTAGCTGCTGCCTTGGCAGGAACTAATGGGGATCCATAATAAACCCCAGGAAGAGTAGCTGTTGCCTCGTCAGGAACTAATGTGGATCCCAAATAAACCCCAGGAAGAGTAGCTGCTGCCTTGGCAGGAACTAATGGGGATCCATAATAAAACCCAGGAAGAGTAGCTGCTGCCTTGGCAGGAACTAATGGGGATCCATAATAAACCCTAGAAAGAGCAGCTGTTGCCTTGGCAGGAACTAATGGGGATCCATAATAAACCCCAGGAAGAGTAGCTGTTGCCTTAGCAGGAACTAATGGGGATCCATAATAAACCCCAGGAAGAGTAGCTGCTGCCTTGGCAGGAACTAATGGGGATCCATAATAAACCCCAGGAAGAGTAGCTGCTGTCTTGGCAGGAACTAATGGGGATCCATAATAAACCCCAGGAAGAGTAGATGTTGCCTTGGCAGGAACTAATATGGATCCATAATAAACCCCAGGAAGAGTAGCTGCTACCTTGGCAGGAACTAAAGAGGATCCATGATAAACCCCAGGAAGAGTAGCTGCTGCCTTGGCAGAAACTAATGGGGATCCATAATAAACCCCAGGAAGAGTAGCTGTTGCCTTGGCAGGAACTAATGGGGATCCAAAATAAACCCCAGGAAGAGTAGCTGCTGCCTTGGCAGGAACTAATGGGGATCCATAATAAACCCCAGGAAGAGTAGCTGTTGCCTTGGCAGGAAGTAATGGGGATCCATAATAAACCCCAGGAAGAGTAGCTGTTGCCTTGGCAGGAAGTAATGGGGATCCATAATAAACCCCAGTAAGAGTAGCTGTTGCCTTAGCAGGAACTAATGGGGATCCATAATAAACCCCAGGAAGAGTAGCTGTTGCCTTGGCAGGAAGTATTGGGGATCCATAATAAACCCCAGGAAGAGTAGCTGTTGCCTTGGCTGGAACTAAAGGGGATCCATGATAAACCCCAGGAAGAGTAGCTGCTGCCTTGGCAGAAACTAATGGGGATCCATAATAAACCCCAGGAAGAGTAGCTGTTGCCTTGGCAGGAACTAATGGGGATCCATAACAAACCCCAGGAAGAGTAGCTGCTGCCTTGGCAGGAACTAATGGGGATCCATAATAAACCCCAGAAAGAGTAGCTGTTGCCTTGGCAGGAACTAATGGGGATCCATAATAAACCCCAGGAAGAGTAGCTGTTGCCTTGTCAGGAACTAATGTGGATCCCAAATAAACCCCAGGAAGAGTAGCTGCTGCCTTGGCAGGAACTAATGGGGATCCATATTAAAACCCTAGAAAGAGCAGCTGTTGCCTTGGCAGGAACTAATGTGGATCCAAAATAAACCCCAGGAAGAGTAGCTGCTGCCTTGGCAGGAACTAATGGGGATCCATAATAAACCCTAGAAAGAGCAGCTGTTGCCTTGGCAGGAACTAATGGGGATCCATAATAAACCCCAGGAAGAGTAGCTGTTGCCTTAGCAGGAACTAATGGGGATCCATAATAAACCCCAGGAAGAGTAGCTGCTGCCTTGGCAGGAACTAATGGGGATCCATAATAAACCCCAGGAAGAGTAGCTGCTGTCTTGGCAGGAACTAATGGGGATCCATAATAAACCCCAGGAAGAGTAGATGTTGCCTTGGCAGGAACTAATGGGGATCCATAATAAACCCCAGGAAGAGTAGCTGCTACTTTGGCTGGAACTAAAGGGGATCCATGATAAACCCCAGGAAGAGTAGCTGCTGCCTTGGCAGAAACCAATGGGGATCCATAATAAACCCCAGGAAGAGTAGCTGTTGCCTTGGCAGGAACTAATGGGGATCCATAACAAACCCCAGGAAGAGTAGCTGCTGCCTTGGCAGGAACTAATGGGGATCCATAATAAACCCCAGGAAGAGTAGCTGTTGCCTTGGCAGGAACTAATGGGGATCCATAATAAACCCCAGGAAGAGTAGCTGTTGCCTTGTCAGGAACTAATGTTGATCCAAAATAAACCCCAGGAAGAGTAGCTGCTGCCTTGGCAGGAACTAATGGGGGATCCATAATAAACCCCAGGTAGAGTAGCTGCTGCCTTGGCAGGAACTAATGGGGATCCATAATAAACCCCAGGAAGAGTAGCTGTTGCCTCGTCAGGAACTAATGTGGATCCCAAATAAACCCCAGGAAGAGTAGCTGCTGCCTTGGCAGGAACTAATGGGGATCCATATTAAAACCCTAGAAAGAGCAGCTGTTGCCTTGGCAGGAACTAATGTGGATCCAAAATAAACCCCAGGAAGAGTAGCTGCTGCCTTGGCAGGAACTAATGGGGATCCATAATAAACCCTAGAAAGAGCAGCTGTTGCCTTGGCAGGAACTAATGGGGATCCATAATAAACCCCAGGAAGAGTAGCTGTTGCCTTAGCAGGAACTAATGGGGATCCATAATAAACCCCAGGAAGAGTAGCTGCTGCCTTGGCAGGAACTAATGGGGATCCATAATAAACCCCAGGAAGAGTAGCTGCTGTCTTGGCAGGAACTAATGGGGATCCATAATAAACCCCAGGAAGAGTAGATGTTGCCTTGGCAGGAACTAATGGGGATCCATAATAAACCCCAGGAAGAGTAGCTGCTACCTTGGCTGGAACTAAAGGGGATCCATGATAAAACCCAGGAAGAGTAGCTGCTGCCTTGGCAGAAACTAATGGGGATCCATAATAAACCCCAGGAAGAGTAGCTGTTGCCTTGGCAGGAACTAATGGGGATCCATAACAAACCCCAGGAAGAGTAGCTGCTGCCTTGGCAGGAACTAATGGGGATCCATAATAAACTTTAGGAAGAGTAGCTGTTGCCTTGGCAGGAACTAATGGGGATCCATAATAAACCCCAGGAAGAGTAGCTGTTGCCTTGTCAGGAACTAATGTTGATCCAAAATAAACCCCAGGAAGAGTAGCTGCTGCCTTGGCAGGAACTAATGGGGGATCCATAATAAACCCCAGGTAGAGTAGCTGTTGCCTCGTCAGGAACTAATGTGGATCCCAAATAAACCCCAGGAAGAGTAGCTGCTGCCTTGGCAGGAACTAATGGGGATCCATAATAAACCCCAGGAAGAGTAGCTGCTGCCTTGGCAGGAACTAATGGGGATCCATAATAAACCCTAGAAAGAGCAGCTGTTGCCTTGGCAGGAACTAATGGGGATCCATAATAAACCCCAGGAAGAGTAGCTGTTGCCTTAGCAGGAACTAATGGGGATCCATAATAAACCCCAGGAAGAGTAGCTGCTGCCTTGGCAGGAACTAATGGGGATCCATAATAAACCCCAGGAAGAGTAGCTGCTGTCTTGGCAGGAACTAATGGGGATCCATAATAAACCCCAGGAAGAGTAGATGTTGCCTTGGCAGGAACTAAAGAGGATCCATGATAAACCCCAGGAAGAGTAGCTGCTGCCTTGGCAGAAACTAATGGGGATCCATAATAAACCCCAGGAAGAGTAGCTGTTGCCTTGGCAGGAACTAATGGGGATCCATAATAAACCCCAGGAAGAGTAGCTGTTGCCTTGTCAGGAACTAATGTGGATCCCAAATAAACCCCAGGAAGAGTAGCTGCTGCCTTGGCAGGAACTAATGGGGATCCATATTAAAACCCTAGAAAGAGCAGCTGTTGCCTTGGCAGGAACTAATGTGGATCCAAAATAAACCCCAGGAAGAGTAGCTGCTGCCTTGGCAGGAACTAATGGGGATCCATAATAAACCCTAGAAAGAGCAGCTGTTGCCTTGGCAGGAACTAATGGGGGTCCATAATAAACCCCAGGAAGAGTAGCTGTTGCCTTAGCAGGAACTAATGGGGATCCATAATAAACCCCAGGAAGAGTAGCTGCTGCCTTGGCAGGAACTAATGGGGATCCATAATAAACCCCAGGAAGAGTAGCTGCTGTCTTGGCAGGAACTAATGGGGATCCATAATAAACCCCAGGAAGAGTAGATGTTGCCTTGGCAGGAACTAATGGGGATCCATAATAAACCCCAGGAAGAGTAGCTGCTACCTTGGCTGGAACTAAAGGGGATCCATGATAAACCCCAGGAAGAGTAGCTGCTGCCTTGGCAGAAACCAATGGGGATCCATAATAAACCCCAGGAAGAGTAGCTGTTGCCTTGGCAGGAACTAATGGTGATCCATAACAAACCCCAGGAAGAGTAGCTGCTGCCTTGGCAGGAACTAATGGGGATCCATAATAAACCCCAGGAAGAGTAGCTGTTGCCTTGGCAGGAACTAATGGGGATCCATAATAAACCCCAGGAAGAGTAGCTGTTGCCTTGTCAGGAACTAATGTTGATCCAAAATAAACCCCAGGAAGAGTAGCTGCTGCCTTGGCAGGAACTAATGGGGGATCCATAATAAACCCCAGGTAGAGTAGCTGTTGCCTCGTCAGGAACTAATGTGGATCCCAAATAAACCCCAGGAAGAGTAGCTGCTGCCTTGGCAGGAACTAATGGGGATCCATAATAAACCCCAGGAAGAGTAGCTGCTGCCTTGGCAGGAACTAATGGGGATCCATAATAAACCCTAGAAAGAGCAGCTGTTGCCTTGGCAGGAACTAATGGGGATCCATAATAAACCCCAGGAAGAGTAGCTGTTGCCTTAGCAGGAACTAATGGGGATCCATAATAAACCCCAGGAAGAGTAGCTGCTGCCTTGGCAGGAACTAATGGGGATCCATAATAAACCCCAGGAAGAGTAGCTGCTGTCTTGGCAGGAACTAATGGGGATCCATAATAAACCCCAGGAAGAGTAGATGTTGCCTTGGCAGGAACTAAAGAGGATCCATGATAAACCCCAGGAAGAGTAGCTGCTGCCTTGGCAGAAACTAATGGGGATCCATAATAAACCCCAGGAAGAGTAGCTGTTGCCTTGGCAGGAACTAATGGGGATCCATAATAAACCCCAGGAAGAGTAGCTGTTGCCTTGTCAGGAACTAATGTGGATCCCAAATAAACCCCAGGAAGAGTAGCTGCTGCCTTGGCAGGAACTAATGGGGATCCATATTAAAACCCTAGAAAGAGCAGCTGTTGCCTTGGCAGGAACTAATGTGGATCCAAAATAAACCCCAGGAAGAGTAGCTGCTGCCTTGGCAGGAACTAATGGGGATCCATAATAAACCCTAGAAAGAGCAGCTGTTGCCTTGGCAGGAACTAATGGGGGTCCATAATAAACCCCAGGAAGAGTAGCTGTTGCCTTAGCAGGAACTAATGGGGATCCATAATAAACCCCAGGAAGAGTAGCTGCTGCCTTGGCAGGAACTAATGGGGATCCATAATAAACCCCAGGAAGAGTAGCTGCTGTCTTGGCAGGAACTAATGGGGATCCATAATAAACCCCAGGAAGAGTAGATGTTGCCTTGGCAGGAACTAATGGGGATCCATAATAAACCCCAGGAAGAGTAGCTGCTACCTTGGCTGGAACTAAAGGGGATCCATGATAAACCCCAGGAAGAGTAGCTGCTGCCTTGGCAGAAACCAATGGGGATCCATAATAAACCCCAGGAAGAGTAGCTGTTGCCTTGGCAGGAACTAATGGGGATCCATAACAAACCCCAGGAAGAGTAGCTGCTGCCTTGGCAGGAACTAATGGGGATCCATAATAAACCCCAGGAAGAGTAGCTGTTGCCTTGGCAGGAACTAATGGGGATCCATAATAAACCCCAGGAAGAGTAGCTGTTGCCTTGTCAGGAACTAATGTTGATCCAAAATAAACCCCAGGAAGAGTAGCTGCTGCCTTGGCAGGAACTAATGGGGGATCCATAATAAACCCCAGGTAGAGTAGCTGCTGCCTTGGCAGGAACTAATGGGGATCCATAATAAACCCCAGGAAGAGTAGCTGTTGCCTCGTCAGGAACTAATGTGGATCCCAAATAAACCCCAGGAAGAGTAGCTGCTGCCTTGGCAGGAACTAATGGGGATCCATATTAAAACCCTAGAAAGAGCAGCTGTTGCCTTGGCAGGAACTAATGTGGATCCAAAATAAACCCCAGGAAGAGTAGCTGCTGCCTTAGCAGGAACTAATGGGGATCCATAATAAACCCCAGGAAGAGTAGATGTTGCCTTGGCAGGAACTAATGGGGATCCATAATAAACCCCAGGAAGAGTAGCTGCTACTTTGGCTGGAACTAAAGGGGATCCATGATAAACCCCAGGAAGAGTAGCTGCTGCCTTGGCAGAAACCAATGGGGATCCATAATAAACCCCAGGAAGAGTAGCTGTTGCCTTGGCAGGAACTAATGGGGATCCATAACAAACCCCAGGAAGAGTAGCTGCTGCCTTGGCAGGAACTAATGGGGATCCATAATAAACCCCAGGAAGAGTAGCTGTTGCCTTGGCAGGAACTAATGGGGATCCATAATAAACCCCAGGAAGAGTAGCTGTTGCCTTGTCAGGAACTAATGTTGATCCAAAATAAACCCCAGGAAGAGTAGCTGCTGCCTTGGCAGGAACTAATGGGGGATCCATAATAAACCCCAGGTAGAGTAGCTGCTGCCTTGGCAGGAACTAATGGGGATCCATAATAAACCCCAGGAAGAGTAGCTGTTGCCTCGTCAGGAACTAATGTGGATCCCAAATAAACCCCAGGAAGAGTAGCTGCTGCCTTGGCAGGAACTAATGGGGATCCATATTAAAACCCTAGAAAGAGCAGCTGTTGCCTTGGCAGGAACTAATGTGGATCCAAAATAAACCCCAGGAAGAGTAGCTGCTGCCTTGGCAGGAACTAATGGGGATCCATAATAAACCCTAGAAAGAGCAGCTGTTGCCTTGGCAGGAACTAATGGGGATCCATAATAAACCCCAGGAAGAGTAGCTGTTGCCTTAGCAGGAACTAATGGGGATCCATAATAAACCCCAGGAAGAGTAGCTGCTGCCTTGGCAGGAACTAATGGGGATCCATAATAAACCCCAGGAAGAGTAGCTGCTGTCTTGGCAGGAACTAATGGGGATCCATAATAAACCCCAGGAAGAGTAGATGTTGCCTTGGCAGGAACTAATGGGGATCCATAATAAACCCCAGGAAGAGTAGCTGCTACCTTGGCTGGAACTAAAGGGGATCCATGATAAAACCCAGGAAGAGTAGCTGCTGCCTTGGCAGAAACTAATGGGGATCCATAATAAACCCCAGGAAGAGTAGCTGTTGCCTTGGCAGGAACTAATGGGGATCCATAACAAACCCCAGGAAGAGTAGCTGCTGCCTTGGCAGGAACTAATGGGGATCCATAATAAACTTTAGGAAGAGTAGCTGTTGCCTTGGCAGGAACTAATGGGGATCCATAATAAACCCCAGGAAGAGTAGCTGTTGCCTTGTCAGGAACTAATGTTGATCCAAAATAAACCCCAGGAAGAGTAGCTGCTGCCTTGGCAGGAACTAATGGGGGATCCATAATAAACCCCAGGTAGAGTAGCTGTTGCCTCGTCAGGAACTAATGTGGATCCCAAATAAACCCCAGGAAGAGTAGCTGCTGCCTTGGCAGGAACTAATGGGGATCCATAATAAACCCCAGGAAGAGTAGCTGCTGCCTTGGCAGGAACTAATGGGGATCCATAATAAACCCTAGAAAGAGCAGCTGTTGCCTTGGCAGGAACTAATGGGGATCCATAATAAACCCCAGGAAGAGTAGCTGTTGCCTTAGCAGGAACTAATGGGGATCCATAATAAACCCCAGGAAGAGTAGCTGCTGCCTTGGCAGGAACTAATGGGGATCCATAATAAACCCCAGGAAGAGTAGCTGCTGTCTTGGCAGGAACTAATGGGGATCCATAATAAACCCCAGGAAGAGTAGATGTTGCCTTGGCAGGAACTAAAGAGGATCCATGATAAACCCCAGGAAGAGTAGCTGCTGCCTTGGCAGAAACTAATGGGGATCCATAATAAACCCCAGGAAGAGTAGCTGTTGCCTTGGCAGGAACTAATGGGGATCCATAATAAACCCCAGGAAGAGTAGCTGTTGCCTTGTCAGGAACTAATGTGGATCCCAAATAAACCCCAGGAAGAGTAGCTGCTGCCTTGGCAGGAACTAATGGGGATCCATATTAAAACCCTAGAAAGAGCAGCTGTTGCCTTGGCAGGAACTAATGTGGATCCAAAATAAACCCCAGGAAGAGTAGCTGCTGCCTTGGCAGGAACTAATGGGGATCCATAATAAACCCTAGAAAGAGCAGCTGTTGCCTTGGCAGGAACTAATGGGGGTCCATAATAAACCCCAGGAAGAGTAGCTGTTGCCTTAGCAGGAACTAATGGGGATCCATAATAAACCCCAGGAAGAGTAGCTGCTGCCTTGGCAGGAACTAATGGGGATCCATAATAAACCCCAGGAAGAGTAGCTGCTGTCTTGGCAGGAACTAATGGGGATCCATAATAAACCCCAGGAAGAGTAGATGTTGCCTTGGCAGGAACTAATGGGGATCCATAATAAACCCCAGGAAGAGTAGCTGCTACCTTGGCTGGAACTAAAGGGGATCCATGATAAACCCCAGGAAGAGTAGCTGCTGCCTTGGCAGAAACCAATGGGGATCCATAATAAACCCCAGGAAGAGTAGCTGTTGCCTTGGCAGGAACTAATGGTGATCCATAACAAACCCCAGGAAGAGTAGCTGCTGCCTTGGCAGGAACTAATGGGGATCCATAATAAACCCCAGGAAGAGTAGCTGTTGCCTTGGCAGGAACTAATGGGGATCCATAATAAACCCCAGGAAGAGTAGCTGTTGCCTTGTCAGGAACTAATGTTGATCCAAAATAAACCCCAGGAAGAGTAGCTGCTGCCTTGGCAGGAACTAATGGGGGATCCATAATAAACCCCAGGTAGAGTAGCTGTTGCCTCGTCAGGAACTAATGTGGATCCCAAATAAACCCCAGGAAGAGTAGCTGCTGCCTTGGCAGGAACTAATGGGGATCCATAATAAACCCCAGGAAGAGTAGCTGCTGCCTTGGCAGGAACTAATGGGGATCCATAATAAACCCTAGAAAGAGCAGCTGTTGCCTTGGCAGGAACTAATGGGGATCCATAATAAACCCCAGGAAGAGTAGCTGTTGCCTTAGCAGGAACTAATGGGGATCCATAATAAACCCCAGGAAGAGTAGCTGCTGCCTTGGCAGGAACTAATGGGGATCCATAATAAACCCCAGGAAGAGTAGCTGCTGTCTTGGCAGGAACTAATGGGGATCCATAATAAACCCCAGGAAGAGTAGATGTTGCCTTGGCAGGAACTAAAGAGGATCCATGATAAACCCCAGGAAGAGTAGCTGCTGCCTTGGCAGAAACTAATGGGGATCCATAATAAACCCCAGGAAGAGTAGCTGTTGCCTTGGCAGGAACTAATGGGGATCCATAATAAACCCCAGGAAGAGTAGCTGTTGCCTTGTCAGGAACTAATGTGGATCCCAAATAAACCCCAGGAAGAGTAGCTGCTGCCTTGGCAGGAACTAATGGGGATCCATATTAAAACCCTAGAAAGAGCAGCTGTTGCCTTGGCAGGAACTAATGTGGATCCAAAATAAACCCCAGGAAGAGTAGCTGCTGCCTTGGCAGGAACTAATGGGGATCCATAATAAACCCTAGAAAGAGCAGCTGTTGCCTTGGCAGGAACTAATGGGGGTCCATAATAAACCCCAGGAAGAGTAGCTGTTGCCTTAGCAGGAACTAATGGGGATCCATAATAAACCCCAGGAAGAGTAGCTGCTGCCTTGGCAGGAACTAATGGGGATCCATAATAAACCCCAGGACGAGTAGCTGCTGTCTTGGCAGGAACTAATGGGGATCCATAATAAACCCCAGGAAGAGTAGATGTTGCCTTGGCAGGAACTAATGGGGATCCATAATAAACCCCAGGAAGAGTAGCTGCTACCTTGGCTGGAACTAAAGGGGATCCATGATAAACCCCAGGAAGAGTAGCTGCTGCCTTGGCAGAAACCAATGGGGATCCATAATAAACCCCAGGAAGAGTAGCTGTTGCCTTGGCAGGAACTAATGGGGATCCATAACAAACCCCAGGAAGAGTAGCTGCTGCCTTGGCAGGAACTAATGGGGATCCATAATAAACCCCAGGAAGAGTAGCTGTTGCCTTGGCAGGAACTAATGGGGATCCATAATAAACCCCAGGAAGAGTAGCTGTTGCCTTGTCAGGAACTAATGTTGATCCAAAATAAACCCCAGGAAGAGTAGCTGCTGCCTTGGCAGGAACTAATGGGGGATCCATAATAAACCCCAGGTAGAGTAGCTGCTGCCTTGGCAGGAACTAATGGGGATCCATAATAAACCCCAGGAAGAGTAGCTGTTGCCTCGTCAGGAACTAATGTGGATCCCAAATAAACCCCAGGAAGAGTAGCTGCTGCCTTGGCAGGAACTAATGGGGATCCATATTAAAACCCTAGAAAGAGCAGCTGTTGCCTTGGCAGGAACTAATGTGGATCCAAAATAAACCCCAGGAAGAGTAGCTGCTGCCTTGGCAGGAACTAATGGGGATCCATAATAAACCCTAGAAAGAGCAGCTGTTGCCTTGGCAGGAACTAATGGGGATCCATAATAAACCCCAGGAAGAGTAGCTGTTGCCTTAGCAGGAACTAATGGGGATCCATAATAAACCCCAGGAAGAGTAGCTGCTGCCTTGGCAGGAACTAATGGGGATCCATAATAAACCCCAGGAAGAGTAGCTGCTGTCTTGGCAGGAACTAATGGGGATCCACAATAAACCCCAGGAAGAGTAGATGTTGCCTTGGCAGGAACTAATGGGGATCCATAATAAACCCCAGGAAGAGTAGCTGCTACCTTGGCTGGAACTAAAGGGGATCCATGATAAACCCCAGGAAGAGTAGCTGCTGCCTTGGCAGAAACTAATGGGGATCCATAATAAACCCCAGGAAGAGTAGCTGTTGCCTTGGCAGGAACTAATGGGGATCCATAACAAACCCCAGGAAGAGTAGCTGCTGCCTTGGCAGGAACTAATGGGGATCCATAATAAACTTTAGGAAGAGTAGCTGTTGCCTTGGCAGGAACTAATGGGGATCCATAATAAACCCCAGGAAGAGTAGCTGTTGCCTTGTCAGGAACTAATGTTGATCCAAAATAAACCCCAGGAAGAGTAGCTGCTGCCTTGGCAGGAACTAATGGGGGATCCATAATAAACCCCAGGTAGAGTAGCTGCTGCCTTGGCAGGAACTAATGGGGATCCATAATAAACCCCAGGAAGAGTAGCTGTTGCCTCGTCAGGAACTAATGTGGATCCCAAATAAACCCCAGGAAGAGTAGCTGCTGCCTTGGCAGGAACTAATGGGGATCCATAATAAACCCCAGGAAGAGTAGCTGCTGCCTTGGCAGGAACTAATGGGGATCCATAATAAACCCTAGAAAGAGCAGCTGTTGCCTTGGCAGGAACTAATGGGGATCCATAATAAACCCCAGGAAGAGTAGCTGTTGCCTTAGCAGGAACTAATGGGGATCCATAATAAACCCCAGGAAGAGTAGCTGCTGCCTTGGCAGGAACTAATGGGGATCCATAATAAACCCCAGGAAGAGTAGCTGCTGTCTTGGCAGGAACTAATGGGGATCCATAATAAACCCCAGGAAGAGTAGATGTTGCCTTGGCAGGAACTAATAGGGATCCATAATAAACCCCAGGAAGAGTAGCTGCTACCTTGGCAGGAACTAAAGAGGATCCATGATAAACCCCAGGAAGAGTAGCTGCTGCCTTGGCAGAAACTAATGGGGATCCATAATAAACCCCAGGAAGAGTAGCTGTTGCCTTGGCAGGAACTAATGGGGATCCAAAATAAACCCCCAGGAAGAGTAGCTGCTGCCTTGGCAGGAACTAATGGGGATCCATAATAAACCCCAGGAAGAGTAGCTGTTGCCTTGGCAGGAAGTAATGGGGATCCACAATAAACCCCAGGAAGAGTAGCTGTTGCCTTGGCAGGAAGTAATGGGGATCCATAATAAACCCCAGGAAGAGTAGCTGTTGCCTTAGCAGGAACTAATGGGGATCCATAATAAACCCCAGGAAGAGTAGCTGTTGCCTTGGCAGGAAGTATTGGGGATCCATAATAAACCCCAGGAAGAGTAGCTGTTGCCTTGGCAGGAAGTAATGGGGATCCATAATAAACCCCAGGAAGAGTAGCTGTTGCCTTAGCAGGAACTAATGGGGATCCATAATAAACCCTAGAAAGAGCAGCTGTTGCCTTGGCAGGAACTAATGGGGATCCATAATCAACCCCAGGAAGAGTAGCTGCTGCCTTGGCAGGAACTAATGGGGGATCCATAATAAACCCCAGGAAGAGTAGCTGCTGCCTTGGCAGTAACTAATGGGGATCCATAATAAACCCCAGGAAGAGTAGCTGCTGTCTTGGCAGGAACTAATGGGGATCCATAATAAACACCAAGAAGAGTAGCTGCTGCCTTGGCAGGAACTAACCTCAAAATTGGTCCATGAATTACTTACACATTTTAAGTTTGAATATTACATTAATTTGCAAGATTTACAGTACTACAAAAAGTGATATTGAATTGTTGTTTAGTTGACCACGCAACCAAATATTTACACATTAAAAGGGAAGGTACAGCTTGCATAGTTTCATCTGAGCCACTGGCCCTAATCCCATTCTTTAACTTTTATATTTGCATGAGTTGGAGATGTGAATCAACTTCTTGACAACTTTTAATTAATCATTGTATTTCAAACGTGATTGAATTGAATTGTGTTTGGTTTGTTGTTTAAATTTTTTTTTTTTTAAATCCAATGTATTTTTCTACTTAGATTCCACCACACACTGACGTCGACAGATTTCGCTGAAGCAACGTTGTGATTCAACCAGTTTGCGCCCAGTTGGAAAGTGTTCCTGGTACACGTAGGTAGGTACAGACTTTAGAGAAGTGTTACTTAAAAAAAAAATCTGAAAACCTTTCTGTTGTACTTCTCTTTGTTGCACTAACATTTTTTGTCGACTTCTTAGAGGCACATATTTTTCAGATAGCTGCTTTACTGAGGAAATTTTCACTTCCTGTGACTGGTTGTTTTAGCTACCTGAATGTAAGTCTGAATGTAATTGTTAGTCTCGCTAGATAAGAGCATCTGCTGAATGGCTCACTAACTGTAAGTCTCTCTGGATAAGAGCGTCTGCTAAATGACTCACTAGATAAGAGCATCTGCTAAATGGCTCACTAACTGTAAGTCTCTCTGGATAAGAACATCTGCTAAATGACTCACTAGATAAGAGCATCTGCTAAATGACTCACTAACTGTAAGTCTCTCTGGATAAGAACATCTGCTAAATGACTCACTGGATAAGAGCATCTGCTAAATGACTCACTAGATAAGAGCATCTGCTAAATGACTCACTGACTGTAAGTCTCTCGGGATAAGAACATCTGCTAAATGACTCACTAGATAAGAGCATCTGCTAAATGACTCACTAACTGTAAGTCTCTCGGGATAAGAACATCTGCTAAATGACTCACTAGATAAGAGCATCTGCTAAATGACTCACTAGATAAGAACATCTGCTAAATGACTCACTAGATAAGAACATCTGCTAAATGACTCACTAGATAAGAGCATCTGCTAAATGACTCACTGACTGTAAGTCTCTCTGGGTAAGAACATCTGCTAAATTACTCACTAACTGTAAGTCTCTCTGGGTAAGAACATCTGCTAAATGACTCACTAATTGTAAGTCTCTCTGGGTAAGAACATCTGCTAAATGACTAAAATGCTAATTCAAATGATAATAGAGCAACATAAAGGGAAACAGCAGCCAGTGTTGCTTTCAAAGGACCAGCGACTTCCTGCCAGTCTGCTTCTCTGGTGGCCACTACTCTTTATGCACAGCACAGCTCTGACTGATAACTGATCCCTGTGCTGCATGTTGATTGGTCTGTTAGCTTGGGCATTTTATGACAAGTTTCACGTGTGTTTCGATTGGAGGATATTCAATACAGTTAAAGGGGGGGGGGGGGGACAGGACCAGACCGCAATGGCTTAAAGTGATTTGCCTCAATCTAAGCGCCCTGATAAAAGGTGAAGTATTCACAGTCTTGGCCGACAGAGCTTGTTATTACTCAGCATGAGGTCAAGGTAGACGGAGAGGGGCTATATACAGTGCCTTGCGAAAGTATTCGGCCCCCTTGAACTTTGCGACCTTTTGCCACATTTCAGGCTTCAAACTTAAAAGATATAAAACTGTATTTTTTTTGTGAAGAATCAACAACAAGTGGGACACAATCATGAAGTGGAATCGACATTTATTGGATATTTCAAACTTTTTTAACAAATCAAAAACTGAAAAATTGGCCGTGCAAAATTATTCGAATACGAGATGGAGCATTTTTTGACGTTCTATACTCAGCAACAAAAAAAAGAAACTTCCCTTTTTCCTTTCAAAGTAATTCATAAGAATAAAAATAACTTCACAGATCTTCATTGTAAAGGGGTTAAACACTGTTTCCCATGCTTGTTCAATGAACCATAAACAACTAATGAACATGCACCTGTGGAACGGTCATTAAGACACTAACAGCTTACAGACGGTAGGCAATTAAGGTGACAGTTATGAAAACTTAGGACACTAAAGAGGCCTTTCTACTGACTCTGAAAAATACCAAAAGAAATATGCTCAGGATCCCTGCTCATCTGCGTGAACGTGCCTTCGGCATGCTGCAAGGACACATGAGGACTGCAGATGTGGCCAAGGCAATAAATTGCAATGTACTGTGAGACACCTAAGACCGTGCTACAGGGAGACAGGACGGACAGCTGATCGTCCTCGCAGTGGCAGACCACGTGTAACAACACCGGCACAGGATCGGTACATCAGAACATCACACCTGCGGGACAGGTACAGGATGGCAACAACAACTGCCTGAGTTATACCAGGAACTCACATTCCCTCCATCAGTGCTCAGATTGTCCGCAATAGGCTGAGAGAGACTGGACTGAGGGCTCGTAGGTTTGTTGTAAGGCAGGTCCTCACCAGACATCACCGGCAACAAGGTCGCCTATGGAATTAAACCCACCGTCGCAGTACAGTGTCCCGTCACCCACCACCCGTCAACCCCTCTTTTACGCTACTGCTGCTCTCTGTTCATCATATATGCAAACTCACTTTAACCATATCTACATGTACCTACTACCTCGCTACTGTTATAGCTTCTCTACTGTGCATAGCTTCTCTACGGTGTATAGCCTCTCTACGGTGTATAGCTTCTTTATTGTATATAGCTTCTCTACTGTATATAGCCTCTCTACTGTATATAGCTTCTCTACGGTGTATAGCTTCTCTACTGTATATAGCCTCTACTGTATATGGCTTCTCTACTGTATATAGCCTCTACTGTATATAGCCTCTACTGTATATAGCCTCTCTACTGTATATAGCCTCTCTTCTGTATATAGCCTCACTACTGTATATAGCCTCTCTACTGTATATAGCCTCTCTACTGCATATAGCCTCACTACTGTATATAGTCTCTCTACTGTATATAGCCTCACTACTGTATATAACCTCACTACTGTATATAGCCTCTCTACTGTATATAGTCTCTACTGTATGTAGCCTCTCTACTGTATATAGCCTCTCTACTGTATATAGTCTCACTACTGTATATATCCTCTCTACTGTATATAGCCTCTCTACTGTATATAGCCTCTCTACTGTATATAGCCTCACTACTGTATATATCCTCTCTACTGTATATAGCCTCTCTACTGTATATAGCCTCTCTACTGTATATAACCTCACTACTGTATGTAGCCTCTCTACTGTATATAGTCTCTACTGTATGTAGCCTCTCTACTGTATATAGCCTCTCTACTGTATATAGCCTCACTACTGTATGTAGCCTCTCTACTGTATATAGCCTCTCTACTGTATATAGCCTCACTACTGTATATATCCTCTCTACTGTATATAGCCTCTCTACTGTATATAGCCTCACTACTGTTATAACCTGTCTTGTTACTGTTGTTTTATTTCTTTACCTACCTATTGTTCACCTAATGCATTTTTTGCACTATTGGTTAGAGCCTGTAAGTAAGCATTTCACTGTAAGGTCTACTACACCTGTTGTATTCAGAATTTCACTGCAAGGTCTACGACACCTGTTGTATTCAGCATTTCACTATAAGGTCTACTACACCTGTTGTATTCAGCATTTCACTGTGAGGTCTACTACACCTGTTGTATTCAGCATGTCACTGTGAGGTCTACTACACCTGTTGTATTCAGCATTTCACTGTGAGGTCTACTACACATTTACATTACATTTATGTCATTTAGCAGACGCTCTTATCCAGAGCGACTTACAAATTGGCACCTGTTGTATTCAGCATTTCACTGTGAGGTCTACTACTGTTGTATTCAGCATTTCACTGTGAGGTCTACTACACCTGTTGTATTCAGCATTTCACTGTAAGGTCTACTACACCTGTTGTATTCAGCATTTCACTGTAAGGTCTACTACACCTGTTGTATTCAGCATTTCACTGTGAGGTCTACTACACCTGTTGTATTCAGCATTTCACTGTGAGGTCTTCTACACCTGTTGTATTCAGCATTTCACTGTAAGGTCTACTACACCTGTTGTATTCAGCATTTCACTGTGAGGTCTACTACACCTGTTGTATTCAGCATTTCACTGTCAGGTCTACTACACCTGTTGTATTCAGCATTTCACTGTAAGGTCTACAACACCTGTTGTATTCAGCATTTCACTGTAAGGTCTACTACACCTGTTGTATTCAGCATTTCACTGTGAGGTCTACTACACCTGTTGTATTCAGCATTTCACTGTGAGGTCTACTACACCTGTTGTATTCAGCATTTCACTGTGAGGTCTACTACACCTGTTGTATTCAGCATTTCACTGTAAGGTCTAATACTGTTGTATTCAGCATTTCACTGTAAGGTCTACGTCACCTGTTGTATTCGGCGCACTTGACAAATAAACTTGGATTTGATTTGTACAGTCAGAAAGCAGTTTAGCAGTTCTGCTAGAGGGCCCCGGGGGCAATAAATTAATACAACCAAATGCTTACCTTGACTTGGAGGAGTTCCGGTGTTGGATAGCCGTAGCCAGCTGGCTAACTTAGCATCCCTCTCTGTTGGATAGCCGTAGCCAGCTGGCTAACTTAGCATTCCTCTCTGTTGGATAGCCATAGCCAGCTAGCTAACTTAGCATTCCTCTCTGTTGGATAGCCATAGCCAGCTGGCTAACTTAGCATTCCTCTCTGTTGGATTGCCATAGCCAGCTAGCTAACATAGCATCCCTCTCTGTTGGATAGCCATAGCCAGCTAGCTAACATAGCATCCCTCTCTGTTGGATAGCCATAGACAGCTAGCTAACATAGCATCCCTCTCTGTTGGATAGCCATAGCCAGCTAGCTAACATAGCATCCCTCTCTGTTGGATAGCCATAGACAGCTAGCTAACATAGCATCCCTCTCTGTTGGATAGCCATAGACAGCTATCTAACATAGCATCCCTCTCTGTTGGATAGCCATAGCCAACTAGCTAACGTAGCATCCCTCTCTGTTTGAGCCGGGGGGATGTTAGAGTAGGCTAAACTAGCTAGCCACACTGCTCCCTTAACCCGGAAGCCAGCTGCAGCAATGTATAAACTGGCATGCTCACCGTACAACTGGCATGCTCCCGGCCTGCCACAAGGAGTCGCTAGAGCGCGATGGGAGAGGGACATCCCGGCCGACCAAGCCCTCCCCTAACCCGGACGACTCTTGCGTCGCCTCACGGGTCTCCCAGTCGCAGCTGGCTGCGACAGCCTGGGATTGAACATGGGTCTGTAGTGACGCCACTTGGGAGGCCCACTGCCTAGAGATGTTCTGAGATTACTATGTGTTGGTCGTTCAAAGTAAACAAAGCCATCAAGTCCTCTTTAAGGAATACCTAGGATAGGATAAAGTAATCCTTCTCACCCCCCCCCCCCCCTTAAATGATTTAGATGCACTATTGTAAAGTGGCTGTTCCACTGGATGTCATAAGGTGAATTCACCAATTTGTAAGTCGCTCTGGATAAGAGCGTCTGCCAAATGACTTAAATGTAATGTAAATGTAAGTTACCTAGTGGGTATCTGCGTGAATGAAAATACCAGGTTTTGTGGGCTTGCCCCATCTACCAGGCAGGGCTGTATCTGCGTGAATGAAAATACCAGGTTTTGTGGGCCCCATCTACCAGGCAGGGCTGTATCTGCATTTTCTATGAATGCCAGGCTTTGTTTTTCACTATGAGCAGACGAATACACAGGAAGTTCGAAACTTCCCCGATTCTACCAGTGAAATTAAAATTCTCTCGTTCAAGCTTGTGGTTTGGATACCGTTTAATGTTCAATGATCAAAAACATAATGTTGTTAATAATAGAAATGACTATATATCTTGGCAGAAATTCCCCTTTAAGGAACGTTTGTGTTGCCTTGACAAACTCGGAGGCACAACAGGTCGGTTGGTTGTGTTGTTTGTATGCTGCCTGAACCCCTGTCTGTGTCCCAAATATCCCCCCCCCGTTCCCTATATAGTGCACTCCTTTTGACCAGAGCCTCGTGGACACTGGTCCAAAGTAGTGCACTATAAAGAGATTAGGGTGCCATTTGGGATACACAGGCCTTTGTCTCAACAAAGGATACAACACCACTGACATCAATTCATAAATCAATGGTTTCTAGCTCTTTAGGTTTGACTCTCATTCCTTCTCTTGACATTTCCCTGCTGATCATGTGGCTAGGATTCTGCAAAATAGTCACTTGTACCCCGTAAACTTCTTTAACTCATAGCCAGTCGTCCACTCTTTAGGTTCGACTTTCCTTCGCAACACCCCCTAAACTAAGGTTAAAAAAAGTACATATATTTAGAAATATTAAATAACTGTGTTTTGAGCAAATTATTATGCTAATATCTGCAACATTCCTCTACTTGTAGGTCATTAATCTTTACAATATTGATAATTTCCACTTTGTTCAACTAGTTTTGTAAAAAAACAAAACAAAAAAAAAACAGGTGAATTAAAAAAGTTTAATTCACCTGTTTTGGAAAAACACATTTTCGAAGTCATCAGAATACTTAGTAAAATTTTATTTGAGTTTTCATTCTGTTTTTAAAGCGAGAACTTGACATTTTAAATGTAATAAAAGTTTATGACAATTTGTCACTTTGCTACTGTAGTGACCACGTGTTATGGAAACATGCAGTTATGATGGTTGACGGGTTAATTATTACACATGGTGCACTGAAACCACAAAAGCTTGTATGACTCTATACAGTACATTCACAATACAGTTCCGTCAAATTTCTAAATCACTCACGACAAGCTTATACATGCAGTTTTCTAGTGCACATGATGGCAGAATTAGTCCTCCCCCCCTCTATAGGTCTATCCAGGTCTTGCATAGATTGTTAGCCTGGCTCAACGAAAACAACAACAAATACCCACACACCGAGAATAAAACCTCACTCTCTTGAGTCGGTGAGCTATAGGCTATAATGTTTCCTCATTTTGTTCAGCCTCGTTATCTTTCCGTTGGTCTTCGTAACTCCGTCCCCCTTTTTCCCTGTGCTGTGTAGCGTGAGTTTACAATGGTGTGTGAAACACCGCGCTGTGTAGTTACGGTTACCTCGTGGCTTCTGTCCAACCGGAGGCGTTAGGAGATCACATCGCGCGCTTTACCCACCGGCTGCGCAGTTGCATGTTATCCTATCCAGCGCGAGCCTGGTACGAGATATCTACCGCTGCCGCCTAACCGGAATCTTCCTTTATATAGACGGAGACAAAACAAAAACAACCACATTCAACTAACGGCAGAAAAAACACCCAGAACTTCCTTTTTTTCTCTCCTTGTTTATCGCGTCCTGGTTCTCTTCTTAGAATCTAAAGCCACGGAGCGCTTTACTATATAACCTACAGTATATTCTTTACTATATAACCTACAGTATATCGGTGAGTAGTGTGACTTCAGACTTCACCTCTTTGTCAATTCATGCTTTCTTTCATCTACTAGACGAGGGGGAAGGCGGGGTCGATACGAATCATGATAAAAAAAAATCAATTGTAAGAGTTGATGTGTCGTTTTGCGCTCATGACTTTGTCACACCTAAATTCAATTGTGTCATGCTGTTCCTAATTGGAGAGACAATTGTTGCATTTGGGGGACCTCATGATTGACGACACAGCTCTATTTTATTTTATTTGAATGTCCGTTTATAAAATATATCATACTAATTTTGTAACAGGGTTTAAGAGGTTCTTGTAGGTCATGGAGACCCCACATTGTAAATGCATGTCTCGAGTGTAATTTCCTGTGATTGTAGTCGAAGACTCCCAGTCTCCCAGTGTCATCCTAAAGTGGTGGAACTCTGCTCTACCTTTACTCTATTCTAACTCTACTCTACTCCAACTCTATTCTACTCTACTCTAACTCTACTCTACTATAACTCTACTCTAACTCTACTCTACCTTTACTCTACTCTAACTCTACTCTAACTCTACTCTACTATAGCTCTACTCTAACTCTACTCTACTCCAACACTATTCTACTCTGCTCTAACTCTACTCTACTATAACTCTACTCTAACTCTACTCTACTCCAACTCTATTCTACTCTACTCTACTCTAACTCTACTCTACTATAACTCTACTCTAACTCTACTCTACTCCAACTCTATTCTACTCTAACTCTACTCTACTATAACTCTACTCTAACTCTACTCTACTTCAACTCTATTCTACTCTACTCTACTCTAACTCTACTCTACTATAACTCTACTCTACCATACCTCTACTCTACTCTTTCTCTACTATAACTCTACTATAACTCTACTCTAACTCTACTCTACTCTAACTATACTCTACTATAACTCTAATCCACTCTAACTCTAACCTACTCTACTCTACTCTAACTCTACTCTAACTCTACTCTACTATAACTCTACTCTGCTCTACTCTTACTCTACTCTACTATAACTCTACTCTAACTCTACTCTACTATAACTATACTCCACTCTCCTCTACTCAAGTCTAACTCTACTCTACTCTACTCTAACTCTACTCTAACTCTACTCTAACTCTACTCTAACTCTACTCTACTATAACTCTACTCTACTCTACTCTAACTCTACTCTACTCTAACTCTACTCTAACTCTACTCTAACTCTACTCTACTATAACTCTACTCTACTCTACTCTAACTCTACTATAACTATACTCCACTCTACTCTACTCAAGTCTAACTCTACTCTATTCTACTCTGCTCTACTCTAACTCTACTCTAACTCTAACTCTACTATACTCTACTCTAACTGCTCTACTCTACTATACTATAACTCTACTTTACTCTACTATAACTCTACTTTACGCTATGATAACTCTACTTTACGCTACTATAACTCTACTTTACTCTACTATAACTCTAATCTACTGTAACTCTACTCTAACTCTAACTCTACTCGAACTCTACTCTACTATAACTCTACTCTAACTCTAACTCTAACCTACTCTTCTCTAACTCTACTCTACTATAACTCTACTCTACTCTAACTCTACTATAACTCTACTCTAACTCTAACCCACTCTACTATAACTCTACTATAACTCTACTCTACTCTGCTATAACTCTACTCTAACTCTAACCTACTCTACTATAACTCTACTCTAACTCTACTCTACTCTACTCTAACTCTACTCTAATCTAACTCTACTCTAACTCTACTCTACTCTACTATAACTCTACTCTAACTCTACTCTACTCTGCTATAACTCTACTCTAACTCTAACCTACTCTAATATAACTCTAATCTACTCTACTCTAACTCTACTCTACTCTAACTCTACTCTAACTCTACTCTACTCTACTCTACTCTACTCTACTCTACTCTACTCTACTCTACTCTACTCTACTCTACTATAACTCTACTATAACTCTACTCTACTCTGCTATAACTCTACTCCAACTCTAACCTACTCTACTCTAACTCTACTCTACTCTAACTATACTCTACTCTAACTCTACTCTAACTCTACTCTACTCTACTATAACTCTACTCTAACTCTACTCGACTTTTCCTCTACCTCTATTCTACTCTTACTCCATTCTTCACTCATTCTACTCTAACTCTACTCTAAATATACCTCTCACTCTACGCTAACTCTCTTCTACTCTCACTCTAACTTCTGGCATCCGGAAGAAAAGCTTGTCCAGAGTGGACAAGGTGGGCGCTACCATCAGTGTCATGCCATCAGTAAAACACCCTGAGACCATTCATGTGTGGGGTTGCTTCTCAGCCAAGGGAGTGGGCTCACTCACAATTTTGCCTAAGAACACAGCCATGAATATAGAATGGTACCAACACATTCTCCGAGAGCAACTTCTTCCAACCATCCAGGAACAGTTTGGTGACAAACTGCATAATCCAGCATGATGGATCACCTTGCCATAAGGCAAAAGTGATAACTAAGTGGCTTGGGGAACAAAACATCGATATTTTGGGTCCATGGCCAGGAAACTCCCCAGACCTTAATCCCATTGAGAACTTGTGGTCAAACCTCAAGAGGCGGGTGGACAAATAAAACCCCACAAATTCTGCCAAACTCCCAAGCACTGATTATGCAAGAATGGGCTGCCATCAGTCAGGATGTGGCCCAGAAGTGAATTGACAGCATGCCAGGGCAGATTGCAGAGGTCTTGAAAAATAAGGGTCAACATTGCAAATATTGACTCTTTGCATCAACTTCATGTAATTGACAATAAAAGCCTTTGACACTTATGAAATGCTTGTAATTATACTTCAGTATTCCATAGTAACATCTGACAAAAATATCTAAAGTCACTGAAGCAGCAAACTTTGTGGAAATTAATATTTGTGTGATTCTCAAAATTATTTTGGCCATGACTCTACTCTACTCTACTCTACTCTACTCTACTCTACTCTACTCTACTCGACTCTACTTTAAATCTAACTCTACCCTGTTCTGCTCTACTCTACTCTACACTACCCTACTCCACTCTACTCTACTCTACTCTACTTTAACTCTGCTCTACTCTACTATAATTGTACACTACCGCTACTCTAATTCTACTCTACTCTAACTCTACCCTAACTCTAATCTATTATAACTCTACTTTTAGTCTACTTTACCTCTACTCTAACTCTGCTCTACTCTACTTTAACTCTGCTCTACTCTACTCTACTATACTTGTACACTACCGCTACTCTAATTCTACTCTACTCTAACTCTACTCTCCTTTACTCTACTCTAACTCTACTCTACTATAATTGTACTCTACCGCTACTCTAACTCTGCTCTACTCTACTCTCCTTTACTCTACCCTGTTCCCGGCCGCCTCTCTCAGCTGCCTCATCATCAATATGCTTCAAAATCAAAATATCACTGTATAGCCTTAAACCAGAGGGTTAATCTAATTGATGGAGTGTAAAATCGATTTGTTTCATTTCAGGCTTTTGCAACGCCATGACAGGCGAGAAGAAAGTCTCAGTAGTCAATGGCAAACCAGAGGACGCCCTGGACTTGGAGTCAGCCAATGACAAGAAGCCAGTCAACGAGAGGGGCCACTGGAACAACAAGATTGAGTTTGTCCTGTCGGTGGCCGGAGAGATCATAGGGCTAGGAAACGTGTGGCGTTTCCCTTACCTGTGTTACAAGAATGGAGGAGGTAAGATAGTCTACTGTTTTATAGCAAATTAGGAGGTTAGCCCTGACTGGGACTGGAACCTGGGTCCAGCGACTATCAACTCAACATCTAAGCCATTACGTGACTGTTCCCTTACCTGTGTTACAAGAATGGAGGAGGTAAGATAGTCTACTGTTTTATAGCAAATTAGGAGGTTACTGTTTTATAGCAAATTAGGAGGTTAGCCCTGACTGGGACTGGAACCTGGGTCCAGCGACTATCAACTCAACATCTAAGCCATTACGTGACTGTTCCCTTACCTGTGTTATAAGACTGGAGAAGGGTTAAGACATTGATTCAACCATTCATTCGGGGGGGTGTGGGGGGGCTACACCAAGAGATCATAGGGTTGTTATAACAACGGAGGAGGTCAGATATTCCCCTACCTCTGTTATAACAACAAAGGAGGTCAGATATTCCCCTACCTCTGTTATAACAACAAAGGAGGTCAGATATTCCCCTACCTTTGTTATAACAACAAAGGAGGTCAGATATTCCCCTACCTCTGTTATAACAACAAAGGAGGTCAGATATTCCCCTACCTCTGTTATAACAACAAAGGAGGTCAGATATTCCCCTACCTTTGTTATAACAACAAAGGAGGTCAGATATTCCCCTACCTCTGTTATACCAACAAAGGAGGTCAGATATTCCCCTACCTCTGTTATAACAACAAAGGAGGTCAGATATTCCCCTACCTCTGTTATAACAACAAAGGAGGTCAGATATTCCCCTACCTCTGTTATAACAACAAAGGAGGTCAGATATTCCCCTACCTCTGTTATAACAACAAAGGAGGTCAGATATTCCCCTACCTCTGTTATAACAACAGAGGAGGTCAGATATTCCCCTACCTCTGTTATAACAACAAAGGAGGTCAGATATTCCCCTACCTCTGTTATAACAACAAAGGAGGTCAGATATTCCCCTCCCTCTGTTATAACAACAAAGGAGGTCAGATATTCCCCTCCCTCTGTTATAACAACAAAGGAGGTCAGATATTCCCCTACCTCTGTTATAACAACAAAGGAGGTCAGATATTTAATTGTGTTGATGCAACTTTCAAGAGATTTAAACCTGTGTTGTAACAATGACATTGTAGCGAATGTGTATGTTAATCTGGTGGTTAATCTGTGAACAAGCATTTCCCTCAATAACATCTGCTAGACTGTACGTAACCAATAAACATTTGTTTTTGATTTGAACACCGCTAGTCCTTCTTTATTCGAGAAAGATCCCCCTCCCAATCTGTTTGTTTTGAGTACTGTAAAAAAAACAGAATCTTCTAGGACTTTCAATATATAATCTTCATTCAAAATGGCTTTTTTTTCTTACTGTGTGTGTCTGTGTGTGTCTGTGTGTGTGTGTGTTTTCCAGGTGCGTTCTTCGTACCATATATAATCTTCTTTATATGTTGTGGCATCCCGGTGTTCTTCCTGGAGACAGCTCTGGGACAGTTCACCAGCGAAGGAGGCATCACATGTTGGAGGAAATGCTGCCCGCTCTTTGAAGGTAATAATGCCTTTATTTATTTATTTTTCTTCTCGATTATGTATTAATACAAAATAAATAAATAAATCATGTAATTAATGTCATTAAATAATTATATTTTTGTTATATTATTAACACTAAAGTAAACTATTGTGGTTTATATTCCCTTCGTAATGATAATAAAAACGAAATAAACAATCACCCTCTCGATTACAATCACAGTTGAGTATTAGTTAAGTACTTATCCTACCCTGGTGATTGTGCTGACTGTACATGTGTATCTATCTTATGACCTTATGTCTTTAATTCAAGTAATGATTGATGTTATTTATCCAACGTAGTCAAATATTCCCATTTATTCTCTCTCTCTTCCGTTGAATTTCCGTACCTGTATGTTCTGTGTGTTTGTTTAAACCTTCCTTTTCTCTCTCTCTGTCCCGCTGAAAAGCTCATAGACTCCTATCTCCTGTATCTGTAGTGAGGCAGCTTGATGTACAGTACACCTCCTGGACAGGACACTAGTCTATCTCCTGTATCTGTAGTGAGGCAGCTTGATGTACCAGGACACCCCCTGGACAGGACACTAGTCTATCTCCTGTTTCTGTAGAGATACAGTTTGATGTACCAGGACACCCCCTGGACAGGACACTAGTCTATCTCCTGTTTCTGTAGTGAGGCAGCTTGATGTACAGGACACCCCCTGGACAGGACACTAGTCTATCTCCTGTTTCTGTAGTGAGGCAGCTTGATGTACAGGACACCCCCTGGACAGGACACTAGTCTCTCTCCTGTTTCTGTAGTGAGACAGTTTGATGTACCAGGACACCCCCTGGACAGGACACCCCCTGGACAGGACACTAGTCTATCTCCTGTTTCTGTAGTGAGACAGTTTGATGTACCAGGACACCCCCTGGACAGGACACTAGTCTATCTCCTGTTTCTGTAGTGAGACAGTTTGATGTACCAGGACACCCCCTGGACAGGACACTAGTCTATCTCCTGTTTCTGTAGCAGCTTGATGTACCAGGACACCCCCTGGACAGGACACTAGTCTATCTCCTGTTTCTGTAGTGAGGCAGCTTGATGTACCAGGACACCCCCTGGACAGGACACTAGTCTATCTCCTGTTTCTGTAGTGAGACAGTTTGATGTACAGGACACTAGTCTGTCTCCTGTTTCTGTAGTGAGGCAGCTTGATATACAGTGCCTTCAGAAAGTGTTACAGCCTGAATTCAAAATAAATGTTCCTCTCTCACCCATCTACACATGATATTATATACAGGCTTCCTTCTTTTCTCTCTCTCGTTTAGGTTAGTATCGTGGAGTAACTACAACGTTGATCCGTCCTCAGTTTTATCCTATCAGAACCATTCTGTTTTAAAAATCACCATTGGCCTCATGGTGAAATCTCTGAGCGGTTTCCTTTCTCTCCGGCAACTAAGTTAGAAAGGACGCCTGTATCTTTGTAGTGACTGGGTGTATTGATACACCATCCAAAGCCTAATATATAACTTAACCATGCTCAAATGAATATTCATCATCTGTTTTTCTACAAATAGGTGCCCTTCTTTGCGAGACATTGGAAAACCTCCCTGGTCTTTTGTGGTTGAATCTGTGTTTGAAATTCACTGCTCGACTGAGGGACCTTACAAATAATTGTATGTGTTGGGGTAGAGAGATGAGGTAGTCATTCAAAAATCATGTTAATCACTATTATTGAACACAGAATGAGTCCATGCAATTCATGATGTCATTAGTTAAGCACATTTTGTTCTCCTGAATGTATGTAGGCTTGCCATAACAAAGTGGTTGAATACTAATTGATTCAAGACATTTCAGCTTTTACATTAAAAAATAATAATAATTTTTTTTTAAATTCTACAAAAAAAATTCCACTTTGACATTACGGGGTATTGTCTGTAGATCAGTGACAGGTCCTCTTCAATTTAACACGGATGTTTCCGGATGTAACAAAACTAAATGTGAACGTGGAAAAAGAATGGAATCAATACTTAGATTATTTTCCTTTTAAGAGGCATTAGAAGAAGACAAAAATGAATATTACCGATTTAACGAAATCGATTGCAGGATAAATCAATTTTAAGAGTTTTCATAGCTGGATTAGGCTAAATCTTTACATTAAAAAACCAAAAAGTCTGTCAGATTAAACAGACATTGCAATTCATTTAATAACCCCCCCCACCCACCCTTCACCTTTAACAATCTGACTTGGAAATATGGAAGTATAGATTAGTACAAATTGTTTTACTTGAGTATAACCCCAAAAACTAGGGATTTATTAGCCTGTTGTTCATGTTTTGTGTTGCCATGCACGACTGATAGGGCTCATTGATTAGAGTTGATAAATTTAACCTGTTCTCGGAATGACGTGCTTTGAACACCACCCGAAAAGTATTATTTGCACGTGGGAAATGTATACCATATATGCTGTGTTTGTCTATAGACCTATTGTTTATGAATTGTTGTTGTTGTGACACTTTGATGTCTCGATAATTGTCAGCTGTTTAAGTCTATCGGGCTCCATGAGTGGCGCAGCGGTCTAAGGCACTGCATCACAGTGCTAGAGGTGTCGTTGCAGACACCCTGGTTCGAATCCAGGCTGTATCACAACCTTTCCGGGATTGGGAGTCCCATAGGGCGGCGCACAATTGGTCCAGCGTCGTCCCGTTTAGGCCTATCATTGTAAATAAGAATTTGTTCTTAACTGACTTGCCTAGTTAAATAAAATAAAAAGTTTTTTAAATGACTCGACCACCCAATCTTCCGATTTTAGGGCGGACACTCTAGCCATAAAGTCATTGGTCTGTCTGTTTCATGCCTGTGTAATCTCTCTGTCTGCTTCATGCCTGTGTAATCTCTCTGTATGTCCATGCCTGTGTAATCTCTCTGTATGTCCATGCCTGTGTAATCTCTCTGTATGTCCATGCCTGTATAATCTCTCTGTATGTCCATGCCTGTGTAATCTCTCTGTATGTCCATGCCTGTGTAATCTCTCTGTATGTCCATGCCTGTGTAATCTCTCTGTCTGTTTCATGCCTGTGTAATCTCTCTGTATGTCCATGCCTGTGTAATCTCTCTGTATGTCCATGCCTGTGTAATCTCTCTGTATGTCCATGCCTGTGTAATCTCACTGTATGTCCATGCCTGTATAATCTCACTGTATGTCCATGCCTGTGTAATCTCTCTGTATGTCCATGCCTGTGTAATCTCTCTGTATGTCCATGCCTGTGTAATCTCACTGTATGTCCATGCCTGTATAATCTCTGTATGTCCATGCCTGTGTAATCTCTGTCTGTATGTCCATGTCCATGCCTGTGTAATCTCTCTGTATGTCCATGCCTGTGTAATCTCTCTGTATGTCCATGCCTGTATAATCTCTCTGTATGTCCATGCCTGTGTAATGTCTCTGTCTGTTTCATGCCTGTGTAATCTCTCTGTATGCCCATGCCTGTGTAATGTCTCTGTATGCCCATGCCTGTGTAATCTCTCTGTATGTCCATGCCTGTGTAATCTCTCTGTATGTCCATGCCTGTATAATCTCTCTGTATGTCCATGCCTGTGTAATGTCTCTGTATGCCCATGCCTGTGTAATCTCTCTGTATGTCCATGCCTGTGTAATCTCTCTGTATGTCCATGCCTGTATAATCTCTCTGTATGTCCATGCCTGTGTAATCTCTCTGTATGTCCATGCCTGTGTAATCTCTCTGTATGTCCATGCCTGTATAATCTCTCTGTATGTCCATGCCTGTGTAATCTCTCTGTATGTCCATGCCTGTGTAATCTCTCTGTATGTCCATGCCTGTGTAATCTCTCTGTATGTCCATGCCTGTGTAATCTCTCTGTATGCCCATGCCTGTGTAATCTCTCTGTATGCCCATGCCTGTGTAATCTCTCTGTATGCCCATGCCTGTGTAATCTCTCTGTATGTCCATGCCTGTGTAATCTCTCTGTATGTCCATGCCTGTGTAATCTCTCTGTATGTCCATGCCTGTGTAATCTTTCTGTATGTCCATGCCTGTGTAATCTCTCTGTATGTCCATGCCTGTGTAATCTCTCTGTATGTCCATGCCTGTGTAATCTCTCTGTATGTCCATGCCTGTGTAATCTCTCTGTATGTCCATGCCTGTGTAATCTCTCTGTATGTCCATGCCTGTATAATCTCTCTGTATGCCCATGCCTGTGTAATCTCTCTGTATGTCCATGCCTGTATAATCTCTCTGTATGCCCATGCCTGTGTAATCTCTCTGTATGTCCATGCCTGTATAATCTCTCTGTATGCCCATGCCTGTATAATCTCTCTGTATGTCCATGCCTGTGTAATGTCTCTGTCTGTTTCATGCCTGTGTAATCTCTCTGTATGTCCATGCCTGTGTAATCTCTCTGTATGCCCATGCCTGTGTAATGTCTCTGTCTGTTTCATGCCTGTGTAATCTCTCTGTATGTTCTACAGGTATTGGCTATGCGACCCAGGTGATCGTGGCCCATTTGAATGTGTATTATGTGGTTATCCTGTCTTGGGCTATCTTCTACCTGTTCAACTGCTTCACCACGGAGCTACCCTGGGCCTCGTGTGATCACTACTGGAACACAGGTGAGAACACACCTGTTCAGGTGAGACCCATAATGCATCCTGCTTCACCTGGGTCCTAATTATATTTAAAAAAAAGTTTTATAATTTATTCTATACTTTATATTCTAGTCGATTCTATTATATTCTAGTCTAGTCTATTATATTCTAGTCTATTCTATTATATTCTAGTCTAGTCTATTCTATTCTAGTCTAGTCTGACCATCTACCTCGATGTTGTTCAATACTGAATATGTTCACTTTCGGATTCCAAGTAGAGAACTGTGATATGTTCACGGTCTGTTCCCTGTTTCCTAGTAGAGAACTGTGATATGTTCTCTGTCTGTTTCCTAGTAGAGAACTGTGATATGTTCTCTGTCTGTTTCCTAGTAGAGAACTGTGATATGTTCCCTGTTTCCTAGTAGAGAACTGTGATATGTTCTCTGTCTGTTTCCTTATAGAGAACTGTGATATGTTCCCTGTTTCCTAGTAGAGAACTGTGATATGTTCACTGTCTGTTTCCTAGTAGAGAACTGTGATATGTTCTCTGTCTGTTTCCTTGTAGAGAACTGTGATATGTTCTCTGTCTGTTTCCTTGTAGAGAACTGTGATATGTTCTCTGTCTGTTTCCTAGTAGAGAACTGTGATATGTTCCCTATTTCCTAGTAGAGAACTGTGATATGTTCACTGTCTGTTTCCTTGTAGAGAACTGTGATATGTTCTCTGTCTGTTTCCTAGTAGAGAACTGTGATATGTTCTCTGTCTGTTTCCTAGTAGAGAACTGTGATATGTTCTCTGTCTGTTTCCTTGTAGAGAACTGTGATATGTTCTCTGTCTGTTTCCTTGTAGAGAACTGTGATATGTTCTCTGTCTGTTTCCTTGAAGAGAACTGTGATATGTTCTCTGTCTGTTTCCTTGTAGAGAACTGTGATATGTTCTCTGTCTGTTTCCTAGTAGAGAAATGTGATATGTTCCCTGTTTCCTAGTAGAGAAATGTGATATGTTCTCTGTCTGTTTCCTTGTAGAGAACTGTGATTTGTTCCCTGTCTGTTTCCTTGTAGAGAACTGTGATATGTTCTCTGTCTGTTTCCTGTTTCCTTGTAGAGAACTGTGATATGTTCACTGTCTGTTTCCTAGTAGAGAACTGTGATATGTTCCCTGTTTCCTAGTAGAGAACTGTGATATGTTCCCTGTTTCCTAGTAGAGAACTGTGATATGTTCCCTGTTTCCTTGTAGAGAACTGTGATATGTTCAATGTCTGTTTCCTAGTAGAGAACTGTGATATGTTCAATGTCTGTTTCCTTGTAGAGAACTGTGATATGTTCACTGTCTGTTTCCTAGTAGAGAACTGTGATATGTTCAATGTCTGTTTCCTTCTAGAGAACTGTGATATGTTCACTGTCTGTTTCCTAGTAGAGAACTGTGATATGTTCTCTGTCTGTTTCCTTGTAGAGAACTGTGATATGTTCTCTGTCTGTTTCCTAGTAGAGAACTGTGATATGTTCCCTGTTTCCTAGTAGAGAAATGTGATATGTTCTCTGTCTGTTTCCTTGTAGAGAACTGTGATTTGTTCCCTGTCTGTTTCCTTGTAGAGAACTGTGATATGTTCTCTGTCTGTTTCCTTGTAGAGAACTGTGATATGTTCCCTGTTTCCTAGTAGAGAAATGTGATATGTTCCTTGTAGAGAACTGTGATATGTTCTCTGTCTGTTTCCTGTTTCCTAGTAGAGAACTGTGATATGTTCCCTGTCTGTTTCCTAGTAGAGAAATGTGATATGTTCCTTGTAGAGAACTGTGATATGTTCTCTGTCTGTTTCCTTGTAGAGAACTGTGATATGTTCTCTGTCTGTTTCCTAGTAGAGAAATGTGATATGTTCCTTGTAGAGAACTGTGATATGTTCTCTGTCTGTTTCCTAGTAGAGAACTGTGATATGTTCTCTGTCTGTTTCCTAGTAGAGAACTGTGATATGTTCTCTGTCTGTTTCCTAGTAGAGATCTGTGATATGTTCTCTGTCTGTTTCCTTGTAGAGAACTGTGTCGATTTCCAGAGGAACGGCACCAATTTCACCTTCAACCCCAACGCCACCTCGCCTGTTGTAGAGTTCTGGGAGTGAGTACATTGTTTTATAATATATACATACTGTATGTATAGTATCAGCATCCAGGCTGGTACCACAACCGGCCGTGATTGGGAGTCCCATAGGATGGCTCACAATTGGCCCAGCGTCGTCCGGGTTTGGCCGGTGTAGTCCTGTCATTGTAAATAACAATTTGTTCTTAAACGACTTGCCTAGTTAAATAAAGGATAAATTAAAATATAAAAATTATATTTATATTGATACTGCACGTATAGCTGAACTGTACTATACTATATAGCTGAATTATACCATACTATATAGCTGTATTATACTATATTACAGTGCCTTGCGAAAGTATTCGGCCCCCTTGAACTTTGCGACCTTTTGCCACATTTCAGGCTTCAAACATAAAGATATAAAACTGTATTTTTTTGTGAAGAATCAACAACAAGTGGGACACAATCATGAAGTAGAACGACTTTTATTGGATATTTCAAACTTTTTCAACAAATCAAAAACAGAAAAATTGGGCGTGCAAAATTATTCAGCCCCTTTACTTTCAGTGCAGCAAACTCTCTCCAGAAGTTCAGTGAGGATCTCTGAATGATCCAATGTTGACCTAAATGACTAATGATGATAAATACAATCCACCTGTGAGTAATCAAGTCTCCGTATAAATGCACCTGCACTGTGATAGTCTCAGAGGTCCGTTAAAAGCGCAGAGAGCATCATGAAGTACAAGGAACACACCAGGCAGGTCCGAGATACTGTTGTAAAGAAGTTTAAAGCCGGATTTGGATACAAAAAGATTTCCCAAGCTTTAAACATCCCAAGGAGCACTGTGCAAGCGATAATATTGAAATGGAAGGAGTATCAGACCACTGCAAATCTACCAAGACATGGCCGTCCCTCTAAACTTTCAGCTCATACAAGGAGAAGACTGATCAGAGATGCAGCCAAGAGGCCCATGATCACTCTGGATGAACTGCAGAGATCTACAGCTGAGGTGGGAGACTCTGTCCATAGGACAACAATCAGTCGTATATTGCACAAATCTGGCCTTTATGGAAGAGTGGCAAGAAGAAAGCCATTTCTTAAAGATATCCATAAAAAGTGTTGTTTAAAGTTTGCCACAAGCCACCTGGGAGACACACCAAACATGTGGAAGAAGGTGCTCTGGTCAGATGAAACCAAAATTGAACTTTTTGGCAACAATGCAAAACGTTATGTTTGGCGTAAAAGCAACACAGCAAATCACCCTGAACACACCATCCCCACTGTCAAACATGGTGGTGGCAGCATCATGGTTTGGGCCTGCTTTTCTTCAGCAGGGACAGGGAAGATGGTTAAAATTGATGGGGAGATGGATGGAGCCAAATAAAGGACCATTCTGGAAGAAAGCCTGATGGAGTCTGCAAAAGACCTGAGACTGGGACGGAGATTTGTCTTCCAACAAGACAATGATCCAAAACATAAAGCAAAATCTACAATGGAATGGTTCAAAAATAAACATATCCAGGTGTTAGAATGGCCAAGTCAAAGTCCAGACCTGATTCCAATCGAGAATCTGTGGAAAGAACTGAAAACTGCTGTTCACAAATGCTCTCCATCCAACCTCACTGAGCTCGAGCTGTTTTGCAAGGAGGAATGGGAAAAATGTTCAGTCTCTCGATGTGCAAAACTGATAGAGACATACCCCAAGCGACTTACAGCTGTAATCGCAGCAAAAGGTGGCGCTACAAAGTATTAACTTAAGGGGGCTGAATAATTTTGCACGCCCAATTTTTCAGTTTTTGATTTGTTAAAAAAGTTTGAAATATCCAATAAATGAGGTTCCACTTCATGATTGTGTCCCACTTGTTGTTGATTCTTCACAAAAAAATACAGTTTTATATCTTTATGTTTCAAGCCTGAAATGTGGCAAAAGGTCGCAAAGTTCAAGGGGGCCAAATACTTTCGCAAGGCACTGTATATAGCTGAACTGTACTATATAGCTGAACTATACTATATAGCTGAATTATACTATATTATATAACTGAACTAGACTATATAGCTGAATTATACTATATTATATAGCTGAACTATACTATATACAGCCGAACTACACCATGCTGTATGGCTGAACTATACTATATAGCTGAACTATATTATATAGCTGACCTATACTATATAGCCGAACTACACCATAATGTATGGCTGAACTATACTATATAGCTGAACTATACCATAATCTATGGCTGAACTATATTCATGGGTGCACATCGGTCACAGGTCACATCCCACCATGTAAGTGCTCCTAAGACGTCTCAGATTTCGTTTTGCCCGACATTCTTTCCTTAAGCAACTATAGCTGTATTTGTATATTTATTATGGATCCCTATTAGTTCCTGCCTAGGCAGCAGCTACTCTTCCTGGGGTTTACTACGGATCCCCATTAGTTCCTGCCAAGGCAGCAGCTACTCCTCCTGGGGTTTATTATGGATCCCCATTAGTTCCTGCCAAGGCAGCAGCTACTCTTCCTGGGGTTTATTATGGATCCCCATTAGTTCCTGCCAAGGCAGCAGCTACTCTTCCTGGGGTTTATTCTGGATCCCCATTAGTTCCTACCAAGGCAGCAGCTACTCTTCCTGGGGTTTATTCTGGATCCCCATTAGTTCCTGCCAAGGCAGCAGCTACTCTTCCTGGGGTTTATTACGGATCCCCAATAGTTCCTGCCAAGGCAGCAGCTACTCTTCCTGGGGTTTATTATGGATCCCCATTAGTTCCTGCCAAGGCAGCAGCTACTCTTCCTGGGGTTTATTCTGGATCCCCATTAGTTCCTACCAAGGCAGCAGCTACTCTTCCTGGGGTTTATTCTGGATCCCCATTAGTTCCTGCCAAGGCAGCAGCTACTCTTCCTGGGGTTTATTATGGATCCCCATTAGTTCCTGTCAAGGCAGCAGCTACTCCTCCTGGGGTTTATTATGGATCCCCATTAGTTCCTGCTAAGGCAGCAGCTACTCTTCCTGTGGTTTATTATGGATCCCCATTAGTTCCTGCCAAGGCAGCAGCTACTCTTCCTGGGGTTTATTATGGATCCCCATTAGTTCCTGCCAAGGCAGCAGCTACTCTTCCTGGGGTTTATTATGGATCTCCATTAGTTCCTGCCAAGGCAGCAGCTACTCTTCCTGGGGTTTATTCTGGATCCCCAATAGTTCCTGCCAAGGCAGCAGCTACTCTCTATTGGGTTTATTATGGATCCCCAATAGTTCCTGCCAAGGCAGCAGCTACTCTTCCTGGGGTTTATTATGGATCCCCATTAGTTCCTGCCAAGGCAGCAGCTACTCTTCCTGGGGTTTATTATGGATCCCCAATAGTTCCTGCCAAGGCAGCTGCTACTCTTCCTGGGGTTTATTACGGATCCCCATTAGTTCCTGTCGAGGCAGCAGCTACTCTTCCTGGGGTTTATTATGGATCCCCATTAGTTCCTGCCAAGGCAGCAGCTACTCTTCCTGGGGTTTATTATAGATCCCCATTAGTTACTGCCAAGGCAGCAGCTACTCTTCCTGGGGTTTATTATGGATCCACATTAGTTCCTGCCAAGTCAACAGCTACTCTTCCTGGGGTTTATTATGGATCCCAATTAGTTCCTGCCAAGGCAGCAGCTACTCTTCCTGGGGTTTATTATAGATCCCCATTAGTTACTGCCAAGGCAGCAGCTACTCTTCCTGGGGTTTATTATGGATCCCCATTAGTTCCTGCCAAGGCAGCAGCTACTCTTCCTGGGGTTTATTATGGATCCCCAATAGTTCCTGCCAAGGCAACAGCTACTCCTCCTGGGGTTTATTATGGATCCCCATTAGTTCCAGCCAAGGCAACAGCTACTCCTCCTGGGGTTTATTATGGATCCCCAATAGTTCCTGCCAAGGCAACAGCTACTCTTCCTGGGGTTTATTATGGATCCCCAATAGTTCCTGCCAAGGCAGCAGCTACTCTTCCTGGGGTTTATTATGGATCCCCGTTAGTTCCTGCCAAGACAGCAGCTACTCCTCCTGGGGTTTATTATGGATCCTCATTAGTTCCTGCCAAGGCAGCAGCTACTCTTCCTGGGGTTTATTATGGATCCCCATTAGTTCCTGCCAAGGCAGCAGCTACTCTTCCTGGGGTTTATTATGGATCCCCATTAGTTCCTGTCAAGGCAGCAGCTACTCTTCCTGGGGTTTATTATGGATCCCCATTAGTTCCTGCCAAGGCAGCAGCTACTCTTCCTGGGGTTTATTATGGATCCCCATTAGTTCCTGCCAAGGCAGCAGCTACTCTTCCTGGGGTTTATTATGGATCCCCAATAGTTCCTGTCAAGGCAGCAGCTACTCTTCCTGGGGTTTATTATGGATCCCCATTAGTTTCTGCCAAGGCAGCAGCTACTCTTCCTGGGGTTTATTATGGATCCCCATTAGTTCCTGTCAAGGCAGCAGCTACTCTTCCTGGGGTTTATTATGGATCCCCATTAGTTCCTGCCAAGGCAGCAGCTACTCTTCCTGGGGTTTATTATGGATCCCCATTAGTTCCTGCCAAGGCAGCAGCTACTCTTCCTGGGGTTTATTATGGATCCCCATTAGTTCCTGCCAAGGCAGCAGCTACTCCTCCTGGGGTTTATTATGGATCCCCATTAGTTCCTGCCAAGGCAGCAGCTACTCTTCCTGGGGTTTATTATGGATCCCCATTAGTTCCTGCCAAGGCAGCAGCTACTCTTCCTGGGGTTTATTATGGATCCCCATTAGTACCTGCCAAGGCAGCAGCTACTCTTCCTGGGGTTTATTATGGATCCCCATTAGTTCCTGCCAAGGCAGCAGCTACTCTTCCTGGGGTTTATTATGGATCCCCATTAGTTCCAGCCAAGGCAGCAGCTACTCTTCCTGGGGTTTATTATGGATCCTCATGCTCATTGAAGATAGGGAAAATAGGAGTGTCAATATCGTCCGGTATTATCCTCAGTCATTTTTCATCCAAGGTGACAGACCCCGGTGGCTTGTCATTGTTGATAGACGACAATAATTTTTTCACTTCCTCCACACTCACTTCACATAATTCAAATTTACAATGTTTGTCTTTCGTAATTTAATCAGTTATATCTGGATGTGTAGTGTCGGGGTTTGTTGCTGGCATGTCATGCCTAAATTTGCTCATCTTGCCAATGAAATAAATCGTTAAAGTAATTGGTGGGTTTTGTGATGAATGAGCCATCTGATTCAATGAATAAGGGAGCTGAGTTTGCCTTTTTGCCCAAAATGTAATTTAAGGTGCTCCAAAGCTTTTTGATATCATTCTTTGTAATTTATCTTTGTTTCATAGTGTAGTTTCTTCTTCTTTTTATTCAGTTTAGTCACATGATGTATCAATTTGCCAATAGGTTGTGCAGCCAGACTTTTTTGACATTCCTTTTGCATCATTCCTCTCAACCATTTTTTTCAATTCCTCATCAATCCACAGGGATTTAACTGTTTTTAGTCATTTTCTTAATGGGCTTATTGGGTTTAATGGGTTTTTAATGGGTTCTTAATGGGTTTATGCTTATTAGTAACTGGAATAAGACATTTCATTAATGTGTCTAGTGCAGCGTCTGTTTGCTCCTCATTACAGCAAATATTCTTTACAACAACAACATATGAATCACTACTAAACATATTGTATGACCTCTTATACACTATATTAGGCCCAGCCTGACCTCTCATACACTATATTAGGCCCAGCCTGACCTCTTATACACTATATTAGGCCCAGCCTGACCTCTTATACACTATATTAGGCCCAGCCTGACCTCTTATACACTATATTAGACCCAGCCTGACCTCTTATACACTATATTAGGCCCAGCCTGACCTCTTATACACTATATTAGGCCCAGCCTGACCTCTCATACACTATATTAGGCCCAGCCTGACCTCTCATACACTATATTAGGCCCAGCCTGACCTCTTATACACTATATTAGGCCCAGCCTGACCTCTCATACACTATATTAGGCCCAGCCTGAACTCTTATACACTATATTAGGTCCAGCCTGACCTCTTATACACTATATTAGGCCTATCCTGACCTCTTATACACTATATTAGGCCCAGCCTGACCTCTCATACACTATATTAGGCCCAGCCTGACCTCTTATACACTATATTAGGCCCAGCCTGACCTCTCATACACTATATTAGGCCCAGCCTTTGAAACTTTGGTTTTCCTAGATATAATTACTATATTGTGATCATTACATCCGATGGATTTGGATACTGCGTTAAAGCACATTTCTGCAGCTTTAGTAAATATGTGATCAATACATTTTGATGAATTAATTCATATGCTGTTTGTAAATACCCAGGTAGGTTGACTGACAACCTGAAGCAGGTTTCACACATGTTAGCACTTGGTGGTCTATAGCAGCTTCCCACCAGAATGGGCTTTAGGTGAGGCAGATGAACCTGTAGCCATATTACTTTACAGTATTTTACATCAGACCCTCTCTAATCTTTACAGGAATGTGGTTCTGAATATAAACAGCAACACCTCCACCTTTGGCATTTCTGTCTTATGTTATAACCTTGTATTGCTACCACTGTATCATCAAAGGTATTATCTAAGTGAGTTTCAGAGATAGTCAGAATATAAATGTCATCTGTTACTATTTGGGTGGATCCCATCCTCCTTAATATATTTGGTATGCTTGTCATCAACAAGGACGAGACTAGTTTAAAACAAGCTATGCTTCCAGAAGGTATCAACATTGTCAATAAAGGTTTCACCCACAGAACTGCAATAGTCTGGTAGCCAGTTACGGAGGGATAACAGTCTGTTGAACTGTTCAATGCCACGATTTAGGGAGGGCAGATGGCGAGATATTATGGGGTGTTTGTTGGTGTCAAGCAGAGAACCAATCAGTTCTGTAATCCATCTTCAGCTGTTCTGAGCTGCCCTTCATAATGTCCTTGAATCCCACACGAATTATGATAGACTCAATTTCCTGATGCAGGTTTATAATGTTTGGTAGCAGCTTATTGATGTCCTGATGCAGGTTTAAAGTGTTTGGGAGCAGCTGATTAATGTCCTGATGCAGGTTTAAAGTGTTGGGTAGCAGCTTATTGATGTCCTGATGCAGGTTTATAATGTTGGGGATTGATGTCCAGTACTTGTGCTCCTGGGTACCACAACGTTTTAGTTCCAGGGACTGAGACATTTCTCACCGTTGAACTGTCCAATACAACTGCTGGAGAGGGGGATGGAAAAATCTGCCCATCCATTCCTACCCCTCACACAATTGGTTGAACCTTTCACTGGCCCACGAGAAGCAGGATAGCGTAGGCCCGCTGCTCCTGGCGATAGGTCCTAACACAGCAGGCAGTGCCCCATCAAATCCAGAGAGAGGGATAAGGAGCCGAAACTCTAAGCCGCTGCTGGAGTCAGCACAGTCATCGCAGACACAGGCAGTCCCAGAGATGAAGGCACAGATCAGGCACTAGTGAGGCGAAGCTGTTCCTCATGTCAGTCTGCGTCGAACCTGGAACATTGCAACTCCGGATTGGAACATTGGAACTCCGGATTGGAACAGTGGAACTCCGGATTGGAACATTGCAACTCCGGATTGGAACATTGGAACTCCGGATTGGAACATTGGAACTCCGGATTGGAACATTGGAACTCCGGATTGGAACATTGGAACTCCGGATTGGAACATTGGAACTCCGGATTGGAACATTGGAACTCCGGATTGGAACATTGCAACTCCGGATTGGAACATTGGAACTCCGGATTGGAACTCCGGATTGTCAGTATTGTCCCACATAAGAGCATAGCACACACAGCTTCTACAACGCTGGCGAAGTGGGCTCCATTGCAACCTAGCTAGCTGTATCCCTGTGGCTACTGTATGTGTAGCCAGTCTATTGTGACTGTGACTCCAGCAGATGTAAAGTAAATTACATTTAAATTCTAGTCAATTCAGGAAGTGCAATGAATTTCCAATTCCAATTATTTCCAATGCTTTTCAATGAGCAAAATCTGGAATTGGAATTTGGTTTACTTTATGAATTGACTGGAATTGAAACGCAAATGATCCCAATCCTGGGCTCCAGTATATTAGTGTATATGCAGACAGCCTACTGTTGGTTTGGCTGCAGTACTCCGGTAAACTGAGGGAAACTCAGTGTGCGAACCCAAGCGACAACAATTTGCTGTAGCCTACGATTGACATACTTAACCATTTCCCTAATAATTTGTCAGTTATTTTAAATGGTTCTATGTCTAGCAGCGTCAGTGGAGCTCTTGCACAGCCGGAGATGTTATGATGTGGAGACAAATCTGCTCGTGTCAGCATGTTGTGTTGTTGGGAGCAGGATTCCTGTCTGGCTGCCAAAAGGCAGGCGGCCATAGAGGAGATGGCAAGGCTACTGTATCACTGCGAGGCTCTGCCCCAAATGTCACACTATTTCCTATATAGTGCACTACCCATAGGGCCTTGATCAAAAGTTGTGCACTATATAGGGAATAGGGTGTGTTTTGGGGGGGGACACACAGGCAGCTATTAAGGATACGAAATGCTACTGTATGATGTCTCTCTGAACCTGGACAATCGTTGACCGGGCTATAGGAGCGATGCCAAACAGCTAGCTAACGCTCATAGTCATCTACTCTAGGAGCAGGTTGAGTCAAAGTACCGTAGCAAAACCCTGTTTGGTTACCTAGCTTATCACATCACATTCAGAGGTTAGTCTATCCTATGGTTGGCCTATTCAGAGGTTAGCCTATGCTATGGTTAGCGTAGTCAGAGGTTAGCCTATCCTATGGTTGGCCTATTCAGAGGTTAGCCTATGCTATGGTTAGCATAGTCTATCCCACTGTAGCATAGCCTATCCCACTGTAGCTCTCCCAGATTGAGCCAGAGTAGGAGTTTGAATCAGCTGGCTAACCAGTTTCCTACACTTTTACAGATGCAGTACCTTCAGTTGATCATCAAGTTGTTTCAGGAATTTTCCAGCGCAGCCTTAAATGAAAACTTGTGTATTCAATAGTTTGTCGTTTCCACTTTAGAATTTCAGACTTGATTTGCCCTAATGAAAAAATGTATCAACCCCTACAAAACATGTCCATTAATTATAATCCACAATTCACATTCCCTGTTGCTGCAGGTTTGTTTATCTGCAAAAACTGGCTCAAATAACGACATGGAATCTGTACTATAATCTGGTGTTCATGGAGAATTGACAACAACTAAGTGTTGTGTAAGTGGCAGTATACTTGTTTCATGCTAATTACAGTATCGTCATGACATATTTTACAGTATAATAGTTTCATGCTAATTACAGTATCGTCATGACATATTTTACAGTTTAATAGTTTCATGCTAATTACAGTATTGTCATGTCATATTTTACAGTATAATAGTTTCATGCTAATTACAGTATTGTCATGTCATATTTTACAGTATAATAGTTTCATGCTAATTACAGTATTGTCATGTCATATTTTACAGTATACTTGTTTCATGCTAATTACAGTATCGTCATGTCATATTTTACAGTATACTTGTTTCATGCTAATTACAGTATCGTCATGACACATTTCAGAAAGTGTTCCTAGTTTTGTGAGGTCAGCATTGTCCGTTCATGGACTCCATGGCAGCCATATTGAAATACAATGAAGTCACTTGGTATTCCCTGTGGATGTCTTTCTGGCCTGGTCCCAAACCTTAAGAGTTGAACCAGGGCCAGACTGGTCCCAAATCTGCATGTGATACCTTGCCAACGCGTATGGTCATTGACATGCATGACAACTCGGCTATAGATCAGATCTGGGACCAGTGTGGCCCTAATTCAACTCTTAAGGTCATTGTCATGCCAACAGCACTTTAACAGATCTGGGACCAGGCTAGACCCAGGTCTGGCATTTGATTCTTCTTCAGTCAGGACCCCAGGTAGGACCCCAGTCAGGACCCCAGGTAGGACCCCAGTCAGGACCCCAGGTAGGACCCCAGGTAGGACCCCAGTCAGGACCCCAGGTAGGACCCCAGGTAGGACCCCAGTCAGGACCCCAGGTAGGACCCCAGGTAGGACCCCAGTCAGGACCCCAGTCAGGACCCCAGGTAGGACCCCAGGTAGGACCCCAGTCAGGACCCCAGTCAGTACCCCAGTCAGGACCCCAGTCAGGACCCCAGTCAGGACTCCAGTCAGGACCCCAGTCAGGACCCCAGGTAGGACCCCAGTCAGGACCCCAGTCAGGACCCCAGGTAGGACCCCAGTCAGGACCCCAGGTAGGACCCCAGTCAGGACCCCAGGTAGGACCCCAGGTAGGACCCCAGGTAGGACCCCAGGTAGGACTCCAGTCAGGACCCCAGTCAGGACCCCAGTCAGGACCCCAGGTAGGACCCCAGTCAGGACCCCAGTCAGGACCCCAGGTAGGACCCCAGTCATGACTCCAGTCAGGACTCCAGTCAGGACCCCAGGTAGGACCCCAGGTAGGACCCCAGGTAGGACTCCAGTCAGGACCCCAGTCAGGACCCCAGTCAGGACCCCAGTCAGGACCCCAGGTAGGACCCCAGTCAGGACCCCAGTCAGGACCCCAGTCAGGACCCCAGGTAGGACCCCAGTCATGACTCCAGTCAGGACTCCAGTCAGGACCCCAGGTAGGACCCCAGGTAGGACCCCAGGTAGGACTCCAGTCAGGACCCCAGTCAGGACCCCAGGTAGGACCCCAGGTAGGACCCCAGTCAGGACCCCAGTCAGGACCCCAGTCAGGACCCCAGTCAGGACCCCAGGTAGGACCCCAGGTAGGACCCCAGGTAGGACCCCAGTCAGGACCCCAGGTAGGACCCCAGGTAGGACCCCAGTCAGGACCCCAGTCAGGACCCCAGGTAGGACCCCAGGTAGGACCCCAGTCAGGACCCCAGGTAGGACCCCAGGTAGGACCCCAGGTAGGACCCCAGTCAGGACCCCAGTCAGGACCCCAGGTAGGACCCCAGGTAGGACCCCAGTCAGGACCCCAGGTAGGACCCCAGTCAGGACCCCAGGTAGGACCCCAGGTAGGACCCCAGTCAGGACCCCAGTCAGGACCCCAGGTAGGACCCCAGGTAGGACCCCAGTCAGGACCCCAGTCAGGACCCCAGTCAGGACCCCAGGTAGGACCCCAGTCAGGACCCCAGGTAGGACCCCAGTCAGGACCCCAGTCAGGACCCCAGGTAGGACCCCAGGTAGGACCCCAGTCAGGACCCCAGGTAGGACCCCAGGTAGGACCCCAGTCAGGACCCCAGTCAGGACCCCAGTCAGGACCCCAGGTAGGACCCCAGTCAGGACACCAGTCAGGACCCCAGGTAGGACCCCAGGTAGGACCCCAGTCAGGACTCCAGGTAGGACCCCAGGTAGGACCCCAGTCAGGACCCCAGTCATGACTCCAGTCAGGACCCCAGGTAGGACCCCAGGTAGGACCCCAGGTAGGACTCCAGTCATGACCCCAGTCAGGACCCCAGGTAGGACTCCAGTCAGGACCCCAGGTAGGACTCCAGTCAGGACTCCAGTCAGGACACCAGGTAGGACACCAGGTAGGACCCCAGTCATGACCCCAGGTAGGACCCCAGTCATGACCCCAGGTAGGACCCCAGGTAGGACCCCAGGTAGGACCCCAGTCAGGACTCCAGTCAGGACACCAGGTAGGACACCAGGTAGGACCCCAGTCATGACCCCAGGTAGGACCCCAGGTAGGACCCCAGGTAGGACCCCAGGTAGGACCCCAGTCAGGACCCCAGGTAGGACCCCAGGTAGGACCCCAGTCAGGACCCCAGGTAGGACTCCAGGTAGGACCCCAGGTAGGACCCCAGTCAGGACCCCAGGTAGGACCCCAGTCAGGACCCCAGGTAGGACCCCAGGTAGGACCCCAGTCAGGACCCTAGGTAGGACTCCAGGTAGGACCCCAGGTAGGACCCCAGGTAGGACTCCAGTCAGGACCCCAGGTAGGACTCCAGGTAGGACCCCAGGTAGGACCCCAGTCAGGACCCCAGGTAGGACCCCAGTCAGGACCCCAGGTAGGACCCCAGGTAGGACCCCAGTCAGGACCCTAGGTAGGACCCCAGGTAGGACCCCAGTCAGGACCCCAGGTAGGACCCCAGTCAGGACACCAGGTAGGACCCCAGGTAGGACCCCAGGTAGGACCCCAGGTAGGACCCCAGTCAGGACCCCAGGTAGGACCCCAGTCAGGACCCCAGGTAGGACCCCAGGTAGGACCCCAGTCAGGACCCCAGGTAGGACCCCAGGTAGGACCCCAGGTAGGACTCCAGTCAGGACCCCAGTCAGGACCCCAGGTAGGACCCCAGTCAGGACACCAGTCAGGACCCCAGTCAGGACCCCAGGTAGGACCCCAGTCAGGACCCCAGGTAGGACCCCAGGTAGGACCCCAGTCAGGACCCCAGGTAGGACCCCAGTCAGGACACCAGTCAGGACCCCAGGTAGGACCCCAGGTAGGACCCCAGTCAGGACCCCAGGTAGGACCCCAGGTAGGACCCCAGTCAGGACCCCAGTCAGGACTCCAGTCAGGACCCCAGGTAGGACCCCAGGTAGGACCCCAGGTAGGGCCCCAGCAGCACTGGAAGACTTATTAGCTGCCACTCCAACCCCAGAGTAGTGAAGGAACCAGACTGGTTTCAACAGTGTTCTGCCCTGGGTCATGGGTACTGGACCCTGGGTACTGGGCCCGGGTTCTCTGGGTACTGGTTTCTCTGGGTACTGGGTTCCCTGGATTCCTTGTGTACAGGGCCCTGGATTCACTGGGTTATCTGGGTACTGGGTTCTCTGTGTATGGGCTATGGGTTCTCTGTGTATGGGCTATGGGTTTTACTGGGTTTTCTGTGTATGGGCTATGGGTTCTCTGGGTATGGGCTATGGGTTCTCTGTGTATGGGCTATGGGTTCTCTGCGTATGGGCTATGGGTTTTACTGGGTTCTCTGCGTATGGGCTATGGATTCTATGTGTATGGGCTATGGGTTCTCTGTGTATGGGCTATGGGTTCTCTGTGTATGGGCTATGGGTTCTCTGTGTATGGGCTATGGTTTTTACTAGGTTCTCTGTGTATGGGCTATGGGTTCTCTGTGTATGGGCTATGTGTTCTCTGTGTATGGGCTATGGGTTCTCTGTGTATGGGCTATGGGTTCTTTGTGTATGGGCTATGGGTTTTACTGGGTTCTCTGTGTATGGGCTATGGGTTCTCTGTGTATGGGCTATGGGTTCTCTGTGTATGGGCTATGGGTTCTCTGTGTATGGGCTATGGGTTTTACTGGGTTCTCTGTGTATGGGCTATGGGTTCTCTGTGTATGGGCTATGGGTTTTATTGGGTTCTCTTGTGTATGGGCTATGGGTTCTCTGTGTATGGGCTATGGGTTATCTGTGTATGGGCTATGAGTTCTCTGTGTATGGGCTATGGGTTCTCTGTGTATGGGCTATGGGTTTTACTGGGTTCTCTGTGTATGGGCTATGGGTTCTCTGTGTATGGGCTATGGGTTCTCTGTGTATGGGCTATGGGTTGTCTGTGTATGGGCTATGGGTTATCTGTGTATAGGCTATGGGTTCTCTGTGTATGGGCTATGGGGTCTCTGTGTATGGGCTATGGGTTTTACTGGGTTCTCTGTGTATGGGCTATGGGTTCTCTGTGTATGGGCTATGGGTTCTCTGTGTATGGGCTATGGGTTGTCTGTGTATGGGCTATGGGTTCTCTGTGTATAGGCTAATGGTTCTCTGTGTATGGGCTATGGGGTCTCTGTGTATGGGCTATAGGTTTTACTGGGTTCTCTGTGTATGGGCTATGGGTTCTCTGTGTATGGGCTATGGGTTCTCTGTGTATGGGCTATGGGTTCTCTGTGTATGGGCTATGGGTTTTACTGGGTTCTCTGTGTATGGGCTATGGGTTCTCTGTGTATGGGCTATGGGTTCTCTGTGTAAGGGCTATGGGTTCTCTGTGTATGGGCTATGGGTTTTACTGGGTTCTCTGTGTATGGGCTATGGGTTTTACTGGGTTCTATGTGTATGGGATATGAGTTTCACTGGGTTCTCCGTGTATGGGCTATGGGTTCTCTGTGTATGGGCTATGGGTTCTCTGTGTATGGGCTATGGGTTTTACTGGGTTCTCTGTGTATGGGCTATGGGTTTTATTGGGTTCTCTGTGTATGGGCTATGAGTTTCACTGGGTTCTCTGTGTATGGGCTATGGGTTTTACTGGGTTCTCTGTGTATGGGCTATGCGTTTCACTGGGTTCTCTGTGTATGGGCTATGGGTTTTACTGGGTTCTCTGTGTATGGGCTATGGGTTTCACTGGGTTCTCTGTGTATGGGCTATGGGTTCTCTGTGTATGGGCTATGGGTTCTCTGTGTATGGGCTATGGGTTTTACTGGGTTCTCTGTGTATGGGCTATGGGTTTTACTGGGTTCTCTGTGTATGGGCTATGAGTTTCACTGGGTTCTCTGTGTATGGGCTATGGGTTTTACTGGGTTCTCTGTGTATGGGCTATGAGTTTCACTGGGTTCTCTGTGTATGGGCTATGGGTTTTACTGGGTTCTCTGTGTATGGGCTATGAGTTTCACTGGGTTCTCTGTGTATGGGCTATGGGTTTTACTGGGTTCTCTGTGTATGGGCTATGAGTTTCACTGGCTTCTCTGTGTATGGGCTATGGGTTCTCTGTGTATGGGCTATGGGTTCTCTGTGTATGGGCTATGAGTTTCACTGGGTTCTCTGTGTATGGGCTATGGTTCGGGGAACACATAGATGATCAATGCCCAGGGTTGGACCCAGTTCTCTACGGGCCTCTCTCTCTCACTGTAGACCCAGACCCTCAATCACCGAATCACCTAATTGATAACGCGCATGAAATATGCAACGATTTGTCAGTTTGTCTTGTGCAGGGTTGGGGGTCAATTCCACTGCACAGAAAACCCCAATTGAAACTGCAGTTGATCCCAACCATGGTTTAAGATGTAATTTCTAATGTTAAAACAACATTAAAGATACCTTTTTTATGGAGATACTTTATTAATTGTGTGTCTTTCCTGATATGTTTTTGTCGTTGTTGCTCAAACAGACGTCGTGTCCTCAAGATCTCCAGTGGGATTGAACACATCGGGAAGCTACGCTGGGAACTGGCTCTGTGTCTGGCTCTGGCTTGGGTCATCTGCTACTTCTGCATATGGAAAGGGCCCAAATCCACCGGAAAGGTACAAAAACATGTTTTTCATTAGCTATGACAGTCTTATTCTCGGAACATTGCCTTTAGATTTAGATCGAGCGATGAAGCAGATCTTTCTCGTCACTTCCTGGATACAGTATTGAATTGAGTCATGTGGAAGGTTCTGCTAGTCTTTTGAACAGGGATCTCAGTATTAGACTTCACTCATGGTGAGAATATCGCCGCAATATCACTGCAATAGCACTGCAATATCACTGCATATCACTGCAATATCGCCGCAATATCACTGCAATAGCACTGCAATATCACTGCATATCGCCGCAATATCACTGCAATATCACTGCAATATCACTGCATATCACCGCAATATCACTGCATATCACCGCAATATCACTGCAATATCACTGCATATCACCGCAATATCACTGCATATCACCGCAATATCACTGCATATCACTGCATACCACTGCAATATCACTGCAATATCACTGCATAGCACTGCATATCACTGCAATATCACTGCAATATCACCGCAATATCACCGCAATATCACTGCATATCACTGCAATATCACTGCATATCACCGCAATATCACTGCATATCACCGCAATATCACTGCAATATCACTGCATATCACTGCAATATCACTGCATATCACTGCATATCACTGCATATCACTGCAATATCACTGCAATAAAACCGCAATATCTTACCTGTTGTGTGAAATGGAAATGTGTGTGTGTGTGTGGTGTGTGTGTGTGTGTGTGTGTGTGTGTGTGTGTGTGTGTGTGTGTGTGTGTGTGTGTGTGTGTGTGTGTGTGTCTGTGTCTGTGTCTGTGTGTCTGTGTGTGTGTGTGTGTGTGTGTGTGGTGTGTGTGTGTGTGGTGTGTGTGTGTGGTGTGTGTCTGTGTGTGTGTGTGTCTGTGCGTGTGTGTGTGTGTGTGTGTGTGGTGTGTGTGTGTGGTGTGTGTCTGTGTGTGTGTGTGTGTGTGTGTGTCTGTGTGTGTGTGTGTGTGTGTGTGTGTGTGTGTGTGTGTGTGTGTGTGTGTGTGTGTGTGTGTGTGTGTGTGTGTGTGTGTGTGTGGCAATGTGTTGGGTGATACCTGTTAAGAATAAGAAATAAAAGTAACAAGTAATTAAAGAACAGCAGTAAAATAACAAATGCGAGACTATAAACAGGGGGTACTGGTACAGAGTCAATTTGGAGACTATAAACAGGGGGTACTGGTACAGAGTCAATTTGGAGACTATAAACAGGGGGTACTGGTACAGAGTCAATTTGGAGACTATAAACAGGGGGTACTGGTACAGAGTCAATTTGCAGGGGCACAGATGTCGAACTAATTGAGAAAATATATACATGTAGGTAGAGTTATTATTATTATCTTTTCAGTCTCCTGAGGGGGAATAGGTTTTGTCGTGCCCTCTTCACGACTGTCTTGGTGTGCTTGGACCATGTTAGTTTGTTGGTGATGTGGACGCCAAGGAACTTGAAGCTCTCAAACTGCTCCACTACAGCCCCGTCGTTAAGAATGGGGGCGTGCTCGGTCCTCCTTTTCCTGTAGTCCGCAATCATCTCCTTTGTCTTGATCACGTTGAGGGAGAGGTTTGTAGACCTGGCACTACATTACCAGGTCTCTGACCATCGTTGTCGTTGTCGGTGATCAGGCCTACCACTGTTTGTCATCGGCAAACTTAATGATGGATGTTTTTGTTACCTACCCTTACCACCTGGAGGAGGCCCGTCAGGAAGTCCAGAATCCAGTTGCAGAGGGAGGTGTTTAGTCCCAGCGTAGTGATGAGCTTTGAGGGCACTATGGTGTTAAACACTGAGCTGTAGTCAATGAATAGCTTTCTCACATAGGTGTTCATTTTGTCCAGGTGTGAAAGTGCAGAGTGGAGTGCAATAGAGATTCCATCATCTGTGGTTCTGTTAGGGCGGTATGCAAATTGGAGTGGGTCTAGGGATTCTGGGATAGTGGTGTTGATTTGAGCCATGACCAGCCTTTCAAGCATTTCATGGCTACAGACGTGAGTGCTACGGGTCGGTAGTCATTTAGGCAGGTTACCTTAGTGTTCTTGGGACTATGGTGGTCTGCTTGAAACATGTTGGTATTACAGACTCGGACAGGGAGAGGTTAAAAATGTCAGTGAAGACACTTGCAAGTTGGTTAGCGCATGCTCGCAGTACACGTCCTGGTAATCCGTCTGGCCCTGCGGCCTTGTGAATGTTGACCTGTTTAAACGTCTTACTCACATCGGCTGTGGAGAGCGTGATCACACAGTCGTCCGGAACAGCTGATGCTGTCATTCATGTTTCAGTGTTACTTGCCTCGAAGCGAGCATAGAAGTGATTTAACTCGTCTTGTAGGCTCGTGTCACTGGGCAGCTCTCAGCTGTGCTTTCTTTACTTTTAGTCTGTAATAGTTTGCAAGCCCTGGCACATCAGACGAGCTTCGGAGCCGTTGTAGTATATGTATGTACTATTCAATCTTATTCCTGTATTGATGCTTTGCCTGTTTGATGGTTCGTCAGAGGGCTTAGTGGGATTTCTTATAAGCTTCCAGGTTAGAGTCCTGCTCCTTGAAAGCGGCAGCTTTACGCTTTAGCTTAGTGCGATTGTTGCCTGTAATCCATGGCTTCTGGTTGGGGTATGTACGTACAGTAACTGGGGGGATGACGTCATCGATGCACTTAATATTCAAGCCAGTGACTCATGTGGTGTACTCCTCAATGCCATCAGAAGAAGCATGTTCCAGTCCTGTAGTTTAGCATCTGACCACGTTTTTATAGACCAAGTCACTGGTGCTTCCAGCTTTCATTTTTTTGCGAATTTTGTAAGCGGGAATCGGGAGGATAGAATCACGGTCAGATTTGCCAAATGGAGGGTGAGGGAGAGCTTTGTATGTGTCTCTGTGTGTGGAGTAAAGGTGGTCTGGAGTTTTTTTTTTACCCTCTGGTTGCATATTTAACATGCTGATAGAAATGAGGTTTAACTGATTTAAGATTTAAAAGATTAAAGTTTCCCTGCATTTAACGTCCCCGGCCACTAGGAGCGCCGCCTATGGATGAGTGTTGTCCTGTTTGCTTATGCAGCTCATTGAGTGCGGTTTTAGTGCAGCATCAGTCTGTGGTGGGATGTAGATTCAGCCACATTCCCAGTCACATTACCGTGGTTAAATGCAGTGGTTCACACTTTTAGTTTTGTGCGTGTCAGGACCCGGTTACGAACCTGGGTCTCCGGAGTGAGAAACAGTCACTTAACCAACTGAGCCACGAATAGACAGCAGAACCCAGAAGATGAGGCAGACACAGCAGTACTTAAGACGGTGTATTTAATAAAGAAAAAATCCTAAAATGCAAAAAATGGCAAATCCAAAAGGTGGTAGGAAAAACACAAAAAAGACCTCAAAAGAAACTCACCAAAAAATAAACAAAAACAAAAAAACAGAATACCACAAGAACTTCACCCGGAATCGACAAGAGTACACAGAACACTAGGGCAGGGTGCTAACATACAAACACAGAGCACAGAACTGAGGGAAACAAAGGGTTTAAATACAATCAGGGGAAACGAGACACAGGTGCAAATAATAATGGGGATCAAGGGAAAAACATAGGGACAAAAAGCACAATGGGGACATCTACTGACCAAAACCCGGAACAACCCTGGCCAAATCCTGACAGTGCGAATGCCGCCATATCTCTACGGTTTTCCTTGTTTGGGTAGGTTTTAATAGTCACAGTGGGAATCTCCTATACACTTTCTGACAAAACTCAGTTTCTGTGTATATCAACCTCCCTGTCCTCTCACCGTGCCCCTCTCTCCCTATCCCCCTCTCCGTGTCTTGTCCCATTCCGTCCCCCTCTCCGTGCCCCTCTCTCCCTGTCCCCCTCTCCGTGCCCCTCTCTCCCTGTCCCCCTCTCCGTGCCCCTCTCTCCCTGTCCCCCTCTCCGTGCCTCTCTCTCCCTGTCCCCCTCTCTGTGCCCCTCTCTCCCTGTCCCCCTCTTCGTGCCCCACTCTCCCTGTCCCCCTCTCCGTGCCTCTCTCTCCCTGTCCCCTTCTCCGTGCCTCTCTCTCCCTGTCCCCCTCTCTGTGCCTCTCTCTCCCTGTCCCTCTCTCCCTGTCCCCCTCTCCGTGCCCCTCTCTCCCTGTCCCCCTCTCCGTGCCTCTCTCTCCCTGTCCCCCTCTCCGTGCCCCTCTCTCCCTGTCCCCCTCTCCGTGCCTCTCTCTCCCTGTCCCCCTCTTCGTGCCCCTCTCTCCCTGTCCCCCTCTCCGTGCCCCACTCTCCCTGTCCCCCTCCCGTGCCTCTCTCTCCCTGTCCCCCTCTCCGTGCCTCTCTCTCCCTGTCCCCCTCTCTGTGCCTCTCTCCCCTGTCCCCCTCTCCGTGCCCCTCTCTCCCTGTCCCCCTCTCCGTGCCCCTCTCTCCCTGTCCCCCTCTCCATGCCTCTCTCTCCCTGTCCCCCTCTCCGTGCCTCTCTCTCCCTGTCCCCCTCTCCGTGCCTCTCTCTCCCTGTCCCCCTCTCCATGCCTCTCTCTGCCTGTCCCCCTCTCCGTGCCTCTCTCTCCCTGTCCCCCTCTCCGTGCCTCTCTCTCCCTGTCCCTCTCTCCGTGCCTCTCTCTCCCTGTCCCTCTCTCCAACCTCCCTGTGCCCCTCTCCGTGCCTCTCTCTCCCTGTCCCCCTCTCCATGCCTCTCTCTGCCTGTCCCCCTCTCCGTGCCTCTCTCTCCCTGTCCCCCTCTCCGTGCCTCTCTCTCCCTGTCCCTCTCTCCGTGCCTCTCTCTCCCTGTCCCTCTCTCCAACCTCCCTGTCCCCCTCTCCGTGCCTCTCTCTCCCTGTCCCCCTCTCCGTGCCTCTCTCTCCCTGTCCCTCTCTCCGTGCCTCTCTCTCCCTGTCCCTCTCTCCAACCTCCCTGTCCCCCTCTCCGTGCCTCTCTCTCCCTGTCCCTCTCTCCAACCTCCCTGTCCCCCTCTCCGTGCTTTGTCCCCCTTCTCCGTCCCCATCTCCGTGCCTCTCTCACCCTGTCTCCCTCTTCAACCTCCCTGTCCCTCTCTCCATGCCTCTCTTTCCCTGTCCACCTCTTCAACCTCCTTGTCCCCCTCTCTGTGCCTTTCTCTCCCTGTCCCTCTCTCCAACCTCCCTGTCCCCCTCTCCGTGCCTTGTCCCATTCCATCCTCCTGTCCAAGTTCCATATCCCCCTCTCTGTGCCTCTCTCTCCCTGTCCCTCTCTCACTCTCTCCAACCTCCCTGTCTCCCTTTCCGTGCTTTGTCCCCCTTCTCCTTCCCCCTCTCCGTGTCTCTCTCTCCCTGTCCCCCTCTATCCCACCTCCCTGCCCCCCTCTCCGTGCCTCTCTCTCCCTGTGCCTCTCTCTCCCTGTCCCTCTCTCCAACCTCCCTGTCCCCCTCTCCGTGCCTTGTCCCATTCCGTCCTCCTGTCCAAGTTCCATATCCCCCTCTCTGTGCCTCTCTCTCCCTGTCCCTCTCTCCAACCTCCCTGTCCCCCTTTCCGTGCTTTGTTCCCCTTCTCCTTCCCCCTCTCCGTGTCTCTCTCTCCCTGTCCCCCTCTATCCCACCTCCCTGCCCCCTCTCCGTGCCTCTCTCTCCCTGTCCCTCTCTCCAACCTCCCTGCCCCCCTCTCCGTGCCTCTCTCTCCCTGTCCCTCTCTCCAACCTCCCTGCCCCCCTCTCCGTGCCTCTCTCTCCCTGTCCCTCTCTCCAACCTCCCTGCCCCCCTCTCTGTGCCTCTCTCTCCCTGTCCCTCTCTCCAACCTCCCTGCCCCCCTCTCCGTGCCTCTCTCTCCCTGTCCCTCTCTCCAACCTCCCTGTCCCCTCTCTGTGCCCCTCTCTCCCTGTCCCCTTTTCCGTTCTTTGAGCCTCTACCCAGTCCCTTCCATTCTCCCTGCAGTCTTTAAGAAAGTAGAACGGATTCAATGAACCAGAATGAGAAGGGGAGGAGAGAAAGAGAAATGAAGAGAGATGTGGAAAAATGAATGGGCTCACATTGTACAGGAGAAAAGAGGACTCGGCAGCGAAGGAGGCCTATATCTCCTGAAGTGTCTTTTGTCCCAACGTGAAGTAAGCCGAAAGAATATGCTCCTTCATAGCCCGGGTCTTTAAGGAACAGTCCAAGATTGATTTCTGCTTTCACTGAGAGGAAAGTAGAGCGTTCATGAGGGGCATGCAGAGTTCCTTCTCCTAGCCTCACTCTCATTTTTTTCTCTCCTCCTCTCTCTCTCTCTCCCTCTCTCCCCTCATCCTCTCTCTCTCCCCCCTCATCCTCTCTCTCTCGCCTACTCACTTCTCTCTCTCTCTCTCTCCCTCTCTCCCCTCATCCTCTCTCTCTCGCCTACTCACTTCTCTCTCTCTCTCTCTCTCTCTCACTCTGTAGATGTACAGTGAGCTGTCTGCTGTGGTTAGATGTTCAGTGAGCTCCAAAACTATTGGGACAGTGACATTTGTTGTCGTTGTTTGGGCTCTGTGTACTCCAGCACTTTGGATTTGAAATGATACAATAACTACGAGGTTCAAGTGCAGACTGTCAGCTTTAATCCGAGGGTATTTGCATCCATATCGAGTGAACCATTTAGAAATTACACCCCTTTTTGTACATAGTCCCCCCCCCCCCCCATTTTAGGGGTTTCAAAAGTATTGAGACAAATTCACTTATGTGTATTAACGTAGTAAAAAGTGAAGTATTTGGTTTCATATTCATAGTTATAAATTAAATGAATGGTATATAATGGTATATAATGGTATATAATGTATTGTGTCATTTTGGGAGTCACTTTTATTATAATATATAATATGTTTTCTAAATTAATGTGGATGTGGATAATCCTGAATAATGAGTGATGATGCACAAATATCAACCTCCCTGTCCTCTCAAAACATTTTTTTTGGGGGGTGGGGGGGGGGGTGTGTATATTATTTTTGACTTGCTCAGTCATGTGCTGGGGTGGTGTGATGGCAGTGGGTTTGAGATGTGATCATTTTTAATATAATATAAAAACTAGGGGCATTTCTTTCTCTCACACTCCCTTCTTCTGCGTTCAGAATAAACAGACAAATAGTGTTTTTTAAACTTGACTATGGGGGGGGGGGGGGGTTCAGATAATATGCTGCAAAGAAGCGAGTTTGATTCCGTTGAGTCTCATATATGATTGACATGAGAACTACAACAGGAGTTATGTAACTCTATTCAACATGGCTGAATGACAAGTCTGGCGGTCACACTCGCTGATGTAGCTAGTCGGGTGAGAGGAGTTGGCGACTTGGTGCCAAGCGTTGTGTGGAACACTGAAGGGGTTAAAGGAATGATGTGTGTCTGTGCCAAGACGGCAGGACTCTGCTCTAAAGAACCTAATTGAGACACTAATTCTCTCAAGGATGGGAGGGAGGGAGGGAGGGAGGGAGGGAGGGAGGGAGAAGGCCGGTGCTCCGAGCCAGCGAGCGGTTGAGATGGAGGGATGGAGAGAGAGAGAGTGATGGAGGGAACGAGGGAAGAGGCTGGAGCTAGAGGGATTGAAGGATTATGAAATATAGTGGTGGAAAAATCACTCAGCATCTTCCCTCTCCAACGCACAGAGGAAAGAGACACAAATAGAATACTGAGAGCTGTGCTGGATGACAACATGATGTTCAGTGTGTGGATCAGAAGCTGTCCTCTACACAAATAGGGAGGGGAGTTAACTCTCTCTCTCTCTCTCTCTCTCTCTGTCTCTCTCTCTCTGTCTCTCTCTCTCTCTCTCTCTCTCTCTGTCTCTCTCTCTCTCTCTCTCTCTCTCTCTCTCTCTCTCTCACTCACTCACTCACTCACTCACTCACCACTCACCACCACCACCACCACCACCACTCACCACCACCACTCACCACCACCACTCACTCACTCACTCACTCACTCTCTCTCTCAATGTTTGTTGGTGTTTGTTCTTCACTGGTTGCCCTTTTCTTGTGGCAACAGGTCACAAATCTTGCTGCTGTGATGACACACTGATATTTCACCCAATAGATATGGAAGTTTATCAACATTTTCGAATCCTTTGTGGATCTGTGTAATCTCAGGGAAATATTTGTCTCTAATATAGTCAAACATTTGGCAGCAGGTTAGGAAGTGCAGCTCAGTTTCCACCTCATTTTGTGGACAGTGAGCACATGGCCTGTCTACTCTTGAGAGCCATGTCTGCCTACGGCGGCCTTTCTCAATAGCAAGGCTAAGCTCACCGAGTCTGTACATAGTCAAACGCTTACCTTAAGTTTGGGACATTCACAGTGGTCAGGTATTCTGCCACTGTGTACTCTCTGTTTAGGGCCAAATAGCATTCAGGTTTGCTCTGTTTTTTTGTTGTTAAATCTTTTTTTTTTTTGTTAATTCTTTACAATATGTCAAGGTGATGTAGGTGATGGCTTTGTTATGGAAGGTTTGGGAATCTCTTCCTTTTAGGTGGTTGTAGAATTTAACGGCTCTTTTTCTGGAGATAATTAGTGGGTATCGTCATAATTGTGCTCTCTGCATGCATTATTGGGTGTTTTACGTTGTACACAGAAGATGTTTTTTTTTTGTCCAAACTTTTAACTGGTATACGGATTATATTTAATAATATGGTGTACAAATATATATACAGTACATCTATGTGTGAATGATCCCTAAAACAATTCCATATAGCTTAAAACAGTTACATTTTAAAGACCAGGGATGTTTTTACCTCGCAAAAAAAGAAGGAAGCATGTACAGAATAAATACTGAAAAAAATATATATCAAATTGAATTGAAGACGTACAATTACTCAGAACAATGTGGACTGCAATTGGGTTCAAGTTAAAATATTTATCAAAGATAGGTCTACATTTTGTTATTTTGTTCCTGTAAGCCATTTAACAACTATAACGGACTGACATTGTAATTGGAGTTGGCGGTCGAAAGTATTCACCCCCTTGGCATTTTTCGGGGGTTTGTATCATTTGATTTACATTTGATTTACATGCCTACCACTTTGAAAATGCAGCATATTTTTTATCGTGAAACAAACAAGAAAGACAACAAAAAAAGACAACAAAAAAAAAACAGAAAACTTGAATGTGGCAGCAGGTAGCCTAGTGTTTAGCACGTTGGGCCAGTAACCGAAAGGTTGCTTGATTGAATCCCCAGCTAACAAGGTACAAATCTGTCGTTCTGCCCCTGTACAGACAGTTAACCCACTGTTCCTAGGCCGTCATTGAAAATAAGAATTTGTTCTTAACTGACTTGCCTAGTTAAATAAAGGTAAAAAAATAATTAAAAATAAGTTATGTGTAGGGCCATTGACCTGCTGGAAGGTGAACCTCTGTCCCAGTCTCATATATCTAGAAGACTCCAACAGGTTTCCCTCAAGAATTCCCTCCATTTAGCACCATCCATCATTCTTTCAATTCAATTCTGACCAGTTTCCTGCCGATGAAAAACATGGTCCCTGCAGTCCCTGCCGATGAAAAACGTGGTCCCTGCAGTCCCTGCTTATGAAAAACATGGTCCCTGCGGTCCCTGCCGATGGAAAACATGGTCCCTGCGGTCCCTGCTGATGGAAAACATGGTCCCTGCGGTCCCTGCTGATGGAAAACATGGTCCCTGCGGTCCCTGCCGATGAAAACATGGTCCCTGCAGTCCCTGCTGATGGAAAACATGGTCCCTGCCGATGGAAAACATGGTCCCTGCGGTCCCTGCTGATGGAAAACATGGTCTCTGCCGATGAAAAACATGGTCCCTGCGGTCCCTGCCGATGAAAACATGGTCCCTGCGTTCCCTGCTGATGGAAAACATGGTCTCTGCCGATGAAAAACATGGTCCCTGCGGTCCCTGCTGATGGAAAACATGGTCTCTGCCAATGGAAAACATGGTCCCTGCGGTCCCTGCTGATGGAAAACATGGTCCCTGCCGATGGAAAACATGGTCCCTGCGGTCCCTGCTGATGGAAAACATGGTCTCTGCCGATGAAAAACATGGTCCCTGCGGTCCCTGCTGATGGAAAACATGGTCCCTGCTGATGGAAAACATGGTCCCTGCTGATGGAAAACATGCTCCCTGCTGATGGAAAACATGGTCCCTGCTGATGGAAAACATGGTCCCTGCTGATGGAAAACATGGTCCCTGCTGATGGAAAACATGGTCCCTGCAGTCCCTGCTGATGGAAAACATGGTGTTCTCGTAGGTGATGTAGGGTGTTGGGTTTGTCCTTGATGGCCAAAAAAGCTCAATTTTAGTCTCATCTGACAAGAGTACCTTCTTCCATATGTTTGGGGAGTCTCCCACATGCCTTTTGGCGAACACCAAATGTGTTTGCTTATTCTTTTCTTTAAGCAATGGCTTTTTTTCTGGCCACTCTTCCATAAAGCCCAGCTCTGTGGAGTGTACGGCTTAAAGTGGTCCTATGGACAGATACTCCAATCTCCACTGTGGAGCTTTGCAGCTCCTTCGGGGTTATCTTTGGTCTCTTTGTTGCCTCTCGGATTAATGCCCTCCTTGCCTGGTCCACGAGTTTCAGCGCACGCTTTGATGGCGCCAGAGGGGAACAGGGTCACCGGGCAAGTCCCCTTCTTGAATGTTCCATTTAAGTACAGGAATGAAGTAAAGACCAGACATAAGAGTATGTTGAGTCTTACTCTGTTATGGTCCGTAAAGTCAACAACTTATAGCTGAGGAATTGATGTTGGCAAGGAGTGCAGTCCATAAAATAAGCCAAGACAGCACAGAGCTTTTAATAGCAAAGTGACAATCAGCAGGAACAGTTTCCCAGGCGATATTTTCTTTAACTAATTATGAGACTTCTGAAGGTAATTGGTTGCACCAGATCTTATTTAGGGGCTTCATAGCAAAGGAGGTGAATACATATGTACGCACCACTTTTCAGTTCTAAAAAATAAATAACATTGAAACATTGAAGTTTTTTTTTTTTTCATTTCACCTCACCAATTTGGACTATTTTGTGTATGTCCATCACATGAAATCCAAATAAAAATAGATTTAAATTACAGGTTGTAGTGCAACAAAATAAGAAAAACGCCATGCGGGATAAAACCTTTTGCAAGGTACTGTAAAAGACCTTAAATACACAACTTGAAGTAAACACGTATTGGGCCATGGAGCACGTTCTGATTGGCCAGTGAGGGGCCAAGCCGCGACACACCCACAACTTGAAGTAAACACGTATTGGGCCATGGAGCACGTTCTGATTGGCCAGTGAGGGGCCAAGCCGCGACACACCCACAACTTGAAGTAAACACGTATTGGGCCATGGAGCACGTTCTGATTGGCCAGTGAGAGGCCAAGCCGCGACACACCCACAACTTGAAGTAAACACGTATTTGGCCATGGAGCACGTTCCGATTGGCCAGTGAGGGGCACACCCACAACTTGTTCATTCATCAGAACTCAGCCCTTTCTAGCCAAAGCCAGCAAGTGCTCTGATAATTGTGATAGTGAAATTTCCTCAGCCCTGTTCCCTCCCCAGCCCTGTGACCCAGACTCTAGCCCTGTTCCCTCCCCAGGCCTGTGACTCAGTCTCTGGCCCTGTTCCCTCCCCAGCCCTGTGACCCAGTCTCTGGCCCTGTTCCCTCCCCAGCCCTGTGACCCAGTCTCTGGTCCTGTTCCCTCCCCAGCCCTGTGACCCAGTCTCTGGCCCTGTTCCCTCCCCAGCCCTGTGACCCAGTCTCTGGCCCTGTTCCCTCCTCAGCCCTGTGGCCCAGTCTCTGGTCCTGTTCCCTCCTCAGCCCTGTGACCCAGTCTCTGGCCCTGTTCCCTCCCCAGCCCTGTGACCCAGTCTCTGGCCCTGTTCCCTCCTCAGCCCTGTGGCCCAGTCTCTGGTCCTGTTCCCTCCTCAGCCCTGTGGCCCAGACTCTGGCCCTGTTCCATCCCCATCCCTGTTCCCTCCCCAGCCCTGTTACCCAGCTTCTTGCAGGTCTGGGAGGAGAGGAGAGGAGATGAAAGGAGAGGAGAGGAGAGGGAAGGGAGGGGGGATCCCAGCTGAGGCAGTGTGGGAAAATGATCTAGCTCGGCATGTGCACACCCAATTACCCACAACCCCCCGGCAGGTGACCCAGGTCACTGGACTGTATAGTGAAACAGCAGTCGCCCGTATGAATGGACAGGCTGGCGGACTGCTTTGTGGAGTAACAGACTTGTTGTGTCCACTCGCTTCAAAAGGTGGTTTGTGCTTGTTGATTGACCAATCACAGCTATTCACTGAATTCCCAATGAAACGACATTGACAACAGATATGAGATTGAATACCCAGAACATCCCAGGTCTGCATGCAGATGATATTCTTTTAGGTGGTGTTTGGGATTTATTCCTTCCCCTGTAGAGTATGTCATATATAGATGGTATACAGGGTCTTCAGAGAGATTCAAACCTGTTGATTTATTCCACATTTGTTGTTGTGTTACAGCTTAAATTCACAATGGATTAAAAATATTTTCTCTCGCCCATCTACGCACCTCATAATTACAAAGCGAGAACATGTTTTTAGACGTTTTTGGCAAATGTATTGGAAATTAAATACAGAAATCTCATTTACGTAAGTATTCACATCCCCGAGTTAATACATTGTAGAAGCACATTTGTTTGCAATTGCAGCTGTGAGTCTTTCTGGGTAAATCTCTTAAGATCTTTCCACACCTAGATTGTGCAACATTTGTCCATTATAATTTTCAAGTAGATTTAAGTCAAAACTGTAACTCGGCCACTCAGGAACGTTCACTGTCGTCATGGCAATGAACTCCAGTGTAGATTTGGCCTTGTGTTTTAGGTTATTGTACTGCTGAAAGGTGAATTCATCTCCCAGTGTCTGGTGGAAAGCAACTCCAGTGTAGATTTGGCCTTGTGTTTTAGGTTATTGTACTGCTGAAAGGTGAATTCATCTCCCAGTGTCTGGTGGAAAGCAACTCCAGTGTAGATTTGACCTTGTGTTTTAGGTTATTGTCCTGCTGAAAGGTGAATTCATCTCCCCGTGTCTGGTGGAAAGCAGACCAAGGTTTTCCTCTAGGGTTTTGCCTGTGCTTAGCTGCATTCCATTTTTTCCCCCTGAAAAACTCCCCAGTCCTTAACGATTACAAGCATACCCATAACATGATGCAACCACCACTACGCTTGAAAATATGGAGAGTGGTACTCAGTAATGTATTGGATTGGATTTGCCCCAAACATAACACTTTGTATTCCGGACAAAAAGTGAATTTTGCAGTATTACTTTATTGCAGGGCTTTCCAACCCTGTTCCTGCAGAGCTACCCTCCTGTAGGTTTTCAATCCAACCCTAATCTAGCTAGATTCTAATAATCAGCTGGTCGATAAACTGAATCAGGCTAGTTACAACTGGGGTTGGAGTGAAAACCTACAGGAGGGTCTCTCTCCAGGAACAGGGTTGGAGTTAAAACCTACAGGATTGTCTCTCTCCAGGAACAGGGGTGGAGTTAAAACCTACAGGAGGGTATCTCTCCAGGAACAGGGTTGGAACTAAAAACTACAGGAGGGTATCTCTCCAGAAACAGGGTTGGAGTTAAAACTACAGGAGGGTATCTCTCCAGGATCGGGGTTGGAGTTTAAACCTACAGGAGGGTAGCTCTCCAGGAACAGGGTTGGAGTGAAAACCTACAGGAGGGTATCTCTCCAGGATCGGGGTTGGAGTTTAAACCTACATGAGGGTATCTCTCTAGGAACAGGGTTGGAGTTAAAACCTACAAGAGGGTGTCTCTCCAGGATCGGGGTTGGAGTTAAAACCTACAGGAGGGTCTCTCACCAGGAACAGGGTTGGAGTTAAAACCTACAGGAGGGTCTCTCACCAGGAACAGGGTTGGAGTTGAAAACCTACAGGAGGGTAGCTCTCCAGGAACAGGGTTGAAGTGTCCTGCTTTAGTGCCTTGTTTACAAACAGGATGCATGTTTTGGAATATTTTTATTCTGTACAGACTTCCTTCTTTTCACTGTCATTTAGGTTGGTGTTATGGAGTAGCTACAATGTTGTTGTTCCATCCTCAGTTTTCTCCTGTCACAGCCAATAAACTCCATAACTGTTTTAAAGTCACCATTGTCCTCATGGCAAGATCCCGGAGCTGTTTCCTTCTTCTCCGGCAACTGAGTTAGGAAGGACTCCTGTATCTTTGTAGTGACTGGGTGTATTGATGCACCATCCAAAGTGTATTTAATCACTTCGCCATGCTCAAAGGGATATTCAATGTCTACTTTCACATTTTTACACATCTACCAATAGGTGCCTTTCTTTTTATTGGAAAACCTCCCTGGTCTTTGTGGTTGAATCTGTGTTTGAAATTCACTGCTCGACTAAGGGACCTTACAGGCAATTGTATGTGTGGGGTACAGAGATGAGTTAGTCATTCAGAAATCATGTTCAACACTATTATTGCACACAGAGTGAGTCCATGTAACTTGTTATGTGACTTGTTAAGCACATTTTTACTCCTGAACTTATTTAGGTTTTCCAAAACAAAAGGGGTTGAATACTTATTGACTCAAAACATTTTAGCTTTACATTATTTATTATTTTGTAAACATTTCGAAAACCATAGTTCCACTTTGACATTATTATTTTTTTTAAATCAAATTTAAATTCAGGTTGTGACACAACAAAATGTGGAAAAACTCAAGGGGTGTGAATACTTACTGAAGGCTCTGGAGAGACAGTATGATATGTTGTTCTGTCTATCTCTAGGTGGTGTACTGTATGCAACCTATAGATGATATCTGATATGTTCCTACATGACTGATACCTATAGATGATATGTGATATGTTCCTACATGACTGATACCTATAGATGATACCTGATATGTTCCTACATGACTGATACCTATAGATGATACCTGATATGTTCCTACATGACTGATACCTATAGATGATACCTGATATGTTCCTCACTTCCTGAATTGACCAACCCTGGAATAATATCAGATGTTGTTCTCTTCACTATAGGTGGAGGTATACTGTTATTATACAGTGTCTTGCGAAAGTATTCGGCCCCCTTGAACTTTGCGACCTTTTGCCACATTTCTGGCTTCAAACATAAAGATATAAAACTGTATTTTTTTTGTGAAGAATCAACAACAAGTGGGACACAATCGTGAAGTGGAACAACATTTATTGGATATTTCAAACTTTTTTAACAAATCAAAAACTGAAATATTGGGCGTGCAAAATTATTCAGCCCCCTTAAGTTAATACTTTGTAGCGTCACCTTTTGCTGCGATTACAGCTGTAAGTCGCTTGGGGTATGTCTCTATCAGTTTTGCACATCGAGAGACTGACATTTTTTCCCATTCCTTCTTGCAAAACAGCTCGAGCTCAGTGAGGTTGGATGGAGAGCATTTGTGAACAGCAGTTTTCAGTTCTTTCCACAGATTCTCGATTGGATTCAGGTCTGGACTTTGACTTGGCCATTCTAACACCTGGATATGTTTAATTTTGAACCATTCCATTGTAGATTTTGCTTTATGTTTTGGATCATTGTCTTGTTGGAAGACAAATCTCCGTCCCAGTCTCAGGTCTTTTGCAGACTCCATCAGGTTTTCTTCCAGAATGGTCCTGTATTTGGCTCCATCCATCTCCCCATCAATTTTAACCATCTTCCCTGTCCCTGCTGAAGAAAAGCAGGCCCAAACCATGATGCTTCCACCACCATGTTTGACAGTGGGGATGGTGTGTTCAGGGTGATGAGCTGTGTTGCTTTTACGCCAAACATAACGATTTGCATTGTTGCCAAAAAGTTCAATTTTGGTTTCATCTGACCAGAGCACCTTCTTCCACATGTTTGGTGTGTCTCCCAGGTGGCTTGTGGCAAACTTTAAAAGACACTTTTTATGGATATCTTTAAGAAATGGCTTTCTTCTTGCCACTCTTCCATAAAGGCCAGATTTGTGCAATATACGACTGATTGTTGTCCTATGGACAGAGTCTCCCACCTCAGCTGTAGATCTCTGCAGTTCATCCAGAGTGATCATGGGCCTCTTGGCTGCATCTCTGATCAGTCTTCTCCTTGTATGAGCTGAAAGTTTAGAGGGACGGCCAAGTCTTGGTAGATTTGCAGTGGTCTGATACTCCTTCCATTTCAATATTATCGCTTGTACAGTGCTCCTTGGGATGTTTAAAGCTTGGGAAATCTTTTTGTATCCAAATCCGGCTTTAAACTTCTTCACAACAGTATCTCGGACCTGCCTGGTGTGTTCCTTGTTCTTCATGATGCTCTCTGCGCTTTTAACGGACCTCTGAGACTATCACAGTGCAGGTGCATTTATACGGAGACTTGATTACACACAGGTGGATTGTATTTATCATCATTAGTCATTTAGGTCAACATTAGATCATTCAGAGATCCTCACTGAACTTCTGGAGAGAGTTTGCTGCACTGAAAGTAAAGGGGCTGAATAATTTTGCACGCCTAATTTTTCAGTTTTTGATTTTTTTTTAAAGTTTGAAATATCCAATAAATGTCGTTCCACTTTATGATTGTGTCCCACTTGTTGTTGATTCTTAACAAAAAAATACAGTTTTATATCTTTATGTTTGAAGCCTGAAATGTGGCAAAAGGTCGCAAAGTTCAAGGGGGCCGAATACTTTCGCAAGGCTGTATCTGATATGTTCCTATGGGATGGTTACCTTCCCCTATAGATTGTATTATATAATATGTAATATGATATTTTGTTGTTGTGGTTCTGTCCATTTATAGGTGGTGTATGTGACTGCTACCTTTCCCTATGTCATGCTGTTGGTCCTGCTGATCCGAGGTGTGACTCTGCCGGGGGCATGGGAAGGAATCAAGTTCTACCTGTACCCTGACATCTCCCGCCTCTCAGACCCACAGGTAGGTACCGTCGCTCGATTCAACGTGGCCGCCCGGGTTGCCCTTCTCTCTCAGCCACGAGCAGTTAGTGTCTCAGCAACTGTCACCTTCGATCCAACATGGCATCCCTGTCGCCTTCTCTCTCAGCCACGAGCAGTTAGTGTCTCAGCAACTGTCACCTTCGATCCAACATGGCATCCCTGTCGCCTTCTCCCCCAGCTGCTGTTACTCTCTCAACAACTGTCAACATAGGTCTGCTCGATCCAACATGGCCTCCCGGTCGCCTTCTCTCTAAGCCATTAGCAGTTTGTCTCACAGCAACTGGGCAAATCTGGACCTATGGGCCGTTCTGGCCCCTGGACCTATGGGCCGTTCTGGCCCCTGGACCTATGGGCAGTTCTGGACCTATGGGCCGTTCTGGCCCCTGTACCTATGGGCCGTTCTGGCCCCTGGACCTATGGGCAGTTCTGGACCTATGGGCCGTTCTGGCCCCAGGACCTATGGGCCGTTCTGGTCCCTGTGGGCCGTTCTGGCACCTGGCCCTAAGGGCCGTTCTGGCTCAGATAGAACATACCTCTCTTTACACAATGTTGGGCCTTGCACCGTAAGCCCTATACCCCTATACCCTATATCCCTATACCCCTATTACCCTACAAACCTATACCCTATACCATACAACCCTATTACCATATACCCCTATACCCTATACCCCTATACCCTATACCCCTATACTCTATAACCCTATACCGCATACCCTATACCCTATAACCTATACCCTATAACCCTATACCCTATAACTCTACAACCCTATAACCCTATACCCTATAACCCTACAACCCTATACCCTATAACCCTACAACCCTATACCCTATAACCCTATACCCTATACCCTATAACCCTGTACCCAAAACCCTATACCCTATACCCTATAACCCTACAACCCTATACCCTATAATCCTATACCCTATACCCTATAACCCTGTACCCTATAACCTATACCCTATAACCCTATTCCCTATAACCCAAAAGCATATAACCCTACATCCCTATACCCTATAACCCTATACCCTATAACCCTATATCCCTATACCCCTATAACCCTATACCTCTATATCCCTATACCCTTATAACCCTATACCCCTATACCATATACCCCTATACCCCTACAACCCTATAAACCTATAACCCTATACCCCTACAACCCTATACCTCTATAACCCTATACCCCTATACCATATAACCCTATACCCCTACAACCCTATAAACCTATAACCCTACAACCCTATAACCCTATAACCCTACAACCCTATACCTCTATAACCCTATACCCCTATACCATATACCCCTATACCCCTACACCCACATAACCCTGCAACCCAATACCCCTACAAGCCTATAACCCTATAACCCTACAACCCTATACTTCTATAACCCTATACCCCTATACCATATGCCCCTATACCCCTACAACCCTATAAACCTATAACCCTATACCCCTACAACCCTATAAACCTATTCCCCTATACCCCTACAACCCTATAACCCTATACCCTTACAACCCTACACCCCCACGCCTTCAGTTCACATGTCTAGGGACAGTCTAATATTGACCTAATGACCTTCAGTTCACACGCCGAGGGACAGTCTAATATTGACCTAATGACCTTCAGTTCACATGTCTAGGGACAGTCTAATAGTGACCTAATGACCTTCAGTTCAGAGAAAGTCAAAATAACAATGCATATTAACAAGAACCATGGACTTTTAACCTACAGACATTTAATTACCTGACGGATTTGACAAGTTATCAATTAATTGGCACAATATTGTCCACTTCTTCGTCTTTTAAAAGTACGGCACTGGGAAGGTTGATGTGTCACAAACCGATGATTCATCTGTAGGCTACGAACAGAGCACTTCAGTTCTGATCCAAACTGGGCCCAGTACCTGTTCAACTCTGTAATATCCCTCATAACACAGGGATGACGATTCACACGGGAGAAGAATCAGAGGACATTGAAGTTTTCAGAATAAAAAATAAAAAATGTTTTTGGGGCTGGGACAATAAAAATTACTGACATGGCAGATTCGGACGGGACCAAAATTATGGACGTAGTGATTTGTGTTCGTGCACACAATTACATTACCTGAGCTGACCCCCTATACCCTATACCACACAATTACATTACCTGAGCTGACCCCCTATACCCTATACCACACAATTACATTACCTGAGCTGACCCCCTATACCCTATACCACACAATTACATTACCTGAGCTGACCCCCTATACCCTATACCCTATACCACACAATTACATTACCTGAGCTGACCCCTATACCCTATACCACACAATTACATTACCTGAGCTGACCCCCTATACCCTATACCACACAATTACATTACCTGAGCTGACCCCCTATACCCTATAACCTATACCACACAATTACATTACCTGAGCTGACCCCTATACCCTATACCACACAATTACATTACCTGAGCTGACCCCCTATACCCTATACCCTATACCACACAATTACATTACCTGAGCTGACCCCCTATACCCTATACCACACAATTACATTACCTGAGCTGACCCCCTATACCCTATACCCTATACCACACAATTACATTACCTGAGCTGACCCCCTATACCCTATACCCTATACCCTATAACACACAATTACATTACCTGAGCTGACCCCCTATACCCTATACCACACAATTACATTACCTGAGCTGACCCCCTATACCCTATACCACACAATTACATTACCTGAGCTGACCCCCTATACCCTATACCCTATAACACACAATTACATTACCTGAGCTGACCCCCTATACCCTATACCACACAATTACGTTACCTGAGCTGACCCCTATACCCTATACCCTATACCCTTTAACACACAATTACATTACCTGAGCTGACCCCCTATACCCTATACCCTATACCCTATAACACACAATTACATTACCTGAGCTGACCCCCTATACCCTATACCACACAATTACATTACCTGAGCTGACCCCCTATACCCTATACCACACAATGACATTACCTGAGCTGACCCCCTATACCCTATACCACACAATGACATTACCTGAGCTGACCCCCTATACCCTATACCACACAATGACATTACCTGAGCTGACCCCCTATAACACACAATGACATTACCTGAGCTGACCCCCTATACCCTATACCCCTATACCCCTACAACACACAATTACATTACCTGAGCTGACCCCCTATACCACACACTTACATTACCTGAGCTGACCCCCTATACCCCTTTACCCCTACAACAAACAATTACATTACCTGAGTTGACCCCCTATACCACACAATTACATTACCTGAGCTGACCCACTATACCATATACCACACAATTACATTACCTGAGCTGACCCCCTATACCCTATACCACACAATTACATTACCTGAGCTGACCCCCTATACCCTATACCACACAATTACATTACCTGAGCTGACCCCATATACCCTATACCCTATACCCTATAACACACAATTACATTACCTGAGCTGACCCCCTATACCCTATACCACACAATTACATTACCTTAGCTGACCCCCTATACCCTATACCACACAATTACATTACCTGAGCTGACCCCCTGTACCCTATACCACACAATTACATTACCTGAGCTGACCACCTATACCCTATACCACACAATTACATTACCTGAGCTGACCCCCTATACCCTATACCACACAATTTCATTACCTGAGCTGACCCCCTATACCCTATACCCTATACCACACAATTACATGACCCCCTTTAACACACAATGACATTACCTGAGCTGACCCCCTATACCCTATACCCCTATACCCCTACAACACACAATTACATTACCTGAGCTGAACCCCTATACCCTATACCCCTATACCCCTACAACACACAATAACATTACCTGAGCTGACCCCCTATACCACACAATTACATTACCTGAGCTGACCCCCTATACCCTATTCCACACAATTACATTACCTGAGCTGACCCCCTATACCCTATACCACACAATTACGTTACCTGAGCTGACCCCCTATACCCTATACCACACAATGACATTACCTGAGGTGACCCCCTATACCCTATATTCACAATTACATTACCTGAGCTGACCCCCTACAACACACAATTACATTACCTGAGCTGACCCGCTATACCCTATACCACACAATTACATTACCTGAGCTGACCCCTATACCCTATACCCCTATACCCCTACAACACACAATTACATTACCTGAGCTGACCCCCTGTACCACACACTTACATTACCTGAGCTGACCCCCTATACCCCTATACCCCTACAACACACAATTACATTACCTGAGTTGACCCCCTATACCACACAATTACATTACCTGAGCTGACCCCCTATACCACACACTTACATTACCTGAGCTGACCCCCTATACCCCTATACCCCTACAACACACAATTACATTACCTGAGTTGACCCCCTATACCACACAATTACATTACCTGAGCTGACCCACTATACCATATACCACACAATTACATTACCTGAGCTGACCCCCTATACCCTATACCACACACTTACATTACCTGAGCTGACCCCCTATACCCTATACCACACAATTACATTACCTGAGCTGACCCCCTATACCCTATACCCTATACCCTATAACACACAATTACATTACCTGAGCTGACCCCCTATACCCTATATTCACAATTACATTACCTGAGTTGACCCCCTATACCCTATACCACACAATTACATTACCTGAGCTGACCCCCTATACCCTATACCCTATACCACACAATTACATTACCTGAGCTGACCCCCTATACCCTATACCACACAATTACATTACCTGAGCTGACCCCCTATACCCTATACCCTATAACACACAATTACATTACCTGAGCTGACCCCCTATACCCTATATTCACAATTACATTACCTGAGCTGATCACCTATACCCTATACCCTATACCCTATAACACACAATTACATTACCTGAGCTGACCCCCTATACCCTATATTCACAATTACATTACCTGAGCTGACCCCCTATACCCTATACCCTATACCCTATAACACACAATTACATTACCTGAGTTGACCCCCTATACCACACAATTACATTACCTGAGCTGACCGCCTATACCCTATACCCCTATACCCCTACAACACACAATTACATTACCTGAACTGACCCCCTATACCCTATACGCCTATACCCCTACAACACACAATAACATTACCTGAGCTGACCCCCTATACCACACAATTACATTACCTGTGCTGACCCCCTATACTCTATACCACACAATTACATTACCTGCGCTGACCCCCTATACCCTATACCACACAATTGCATTACCTGAGCTGACTCCCTATACCCTATACCACACAATTACATTACCTGAGCTGACTCCCTATACCCTATACCACACAATTACATTACCTGAGCTGACCCCTATACCCTATACCACACAATGACATTACCTGAGCTGACCCCCTATACCCTATATTCACAATTACATTACCTGAGCTGACCCCCTATACCCCTACAACACACAATTACATTACCTGAGCTGACCCCCTATACCCTATACCCCTATACCCCTACACCGCACAATTACATTACCTGAGTTGACCCCCTATACCACACAATTACATTACCTGAGCTGACCCCCTATACCCTATACCCCTATACCCCTACAACACACAATTACATTACCTGATTTGACCCCCTATATTCACAATTACATTACCTGAGCTGACCCCCTATACCCTATAACATACAATTACATTACCTGAGCTGACCCCCTATACCCTATACCCTATACCCCTATACCCCTATATCCCTATATTCACAATTACATTACCTGAGCTGACCCCCAATACCCTATACCATATACCACACAATTACATTACCTGAGCTGACCCCCTATACCCTATACCACACAATTACATTACCTGAGCTCCCCCAGTAAAACATGTCTGTAACCCTATACCCTGTACCCCTATATCCCTATACCCTATACTCTATATCCCTATAGCCTTATACCCCTATACCCCTATATCCCTATACCCTATACCCCTATATCCATATACCCTATATCCCTATACCCCTATATCCCTATGCCCTATACCCCTATACCCCTATATCCCTATACCCTATACCCTATATCCCTATACCCTATATACTCTATACCCCTATATCCCTATACCCTATACCCCTATATCCCTATACCCTATACCCCTATATCCCTATACCCTATATCCCTATACCCTATACCCCTATACCCCTATATCCCTATACCCTATACCCCTATACCCTATACCCCTATATCCCTATACCCTATACCCCTATATCCCTATACCCCTATATCCCTATACCCTATATCCCTATATCCCTATACCCTATACCCCTATACCCCTATACCTCTATATCCCTATACCCCTATATCCCTATACCCTATATCCCTATACCCCTATATCCCTATACCCTATATCCCTATATCCCTATACCCTATACCCCTATATCCCTATACCCTATACCCCTATACCCTATACCCCTATATCCCTATACCCTATACCCCTATATCCCTATACCCCTATAACCCTATACCCTATACCTCTATATCCCTATACCCCTATATCTCTATACCCTATACCCCTATATCCATTTACCCTATACCCCTATACCCTATACCCCTATACCCTATACCCCTATACCCTATATCCCTATACCCTATACCCCTATACCCTATACCCCTATACCCTATACCCCTATACCCTATACCCCTATACCCTATACCCCTATACCCTATATCCCTATACCCTATATCCCTATACCCCTATACCCCTATATCCCTATACCCTATACCCCATACATATATATCCCTATATCCCTATATCCCTATACCCTATACCCCTCTACCCTATATCCCTATACCCCTATACCCCTATACCCTATACCCCTATATCCCTATACTCTATACCCCTAGACCCCTATACCATATATCCCTATATCCCTATACCCTATACCCCTCTACCCTATATCCCTATACCCCTATACCCCTATACTCTATACCCCTATATCCCTATACTCTATACCCCTATATCCCTATACCCCTATACCTCTATATCCCTATACCCCTATATCCCTCTACCCTATATCCCTATACCCCTATACCCCTATACTCTATACCCCTATATCCCTATACTCTATACCCCTATATCCCTATACCCCTATACCCCTATACCCTATACCCCTATACCCTATACCCCTATACCCTATATCCCTATACCCTATACCCCTATACCCTATACCCCTATACCCTATACCCCTATACCCTATACCCCTATACCCTATACCCCTATACCCTATATCCCTATACCCTATACCCCTATACCCCTATACCCCTATATCCCTATACCCTATACCCCTATACCCTATACCCCTATACCCTATATCCCTATACCCCTATACCCCTATATCCCTCTACCCTATACCCCATACACATATATCCCTATATCCCTATATCCCTATACCCCTATACCCCTATACTCTATACCCCTAGACCCCTATACCATATATCCCTATATCCCCATACCCCATACACATATATCCCTATATCCCTATACCCCTATACCCTATACCCCTATACCCTATACCCCTATATCCCTATACCCCTAAATGTATGTCTGTTGAAAGGAGTGATATGCAGGGAAAAGGGTTCCATTCAGGACTCTCAGAGCGGTGACAGCAGTGGTAGCTAGCTGCCAGGAAGCACAGATGGTGTAGTGGTGGGGTGCTGACTATAGGAGGTATAGGTGTAGTGGTGGGGTGTTGACTATAGGAGGTAGAGGTGTAGTGGTGGGGTGTTGACTATAGTTGACTATAGGAGGTAGAGGTGTAGTGGTGGGGTGTTGACTATAGGAGGTAGAGGTGTAGTGGTGGGGTGTTGACTATAGGAGGTAGAGGTGTAGTGGTGGGGTGTTGACTATAGTTGACTATAGGAGGTAGAGGTGTAGTGGTGGGGTGTTGACTATAGGAGGTAGAGGTGTAGTGGTGGGGTGTTGACTATAGGAGGTAGAGGTGTAGTGGTGGGGTGTTGACTATAGGAGGTAGAGGTGTAGTGGTGGGGTGTTGACTATAGTTGACTATAGGAGGTAGAGGTGTAGTGGTGGGGTGTTGACTATAGGAGGTAGAGGTGTAGTGGTGGGGTGTTGACTATAGTTGACTATAGGAGGTAGAGGTGTAGTGGTGGGGTGTTGACTATAGGAGGTAGAGGTGTAGTGGTGGGGTGTTGACTATAGTTGACTACAGGAGGTAGAGATGTAGTGGTGGGGTGTTGACTATAGGAGGTAGAGGTGTAGTGGTGGGGTGTTGACTATAGGAGGTAGAGGTGTAGTGGTGGGGTGTTGACTATAGGAGGTAGAGGTCTAGTGGTGGGGTGTTGACTATAGGAGGTAGAGGTGTAGTGGTGGGGTGTTGACTATAGGAGGTAGAGGTGTAGTGGTGGGGTGTTGACTATAGGAGGTAGAGGTGTAGTGGTGGGGTGTTGACTATAGGAGGTAGAGGTGTAGTGGTGGGGTGTTGACTATAGGAGGTAGAGGTGTAGTGGTGGGGTGTTGACTATAGGAGGTAGAGGTGTAGTGGTGGGGTGTTGACTATAGGAGGTAGAGGTGTAGTGGTGGGGTGTTGACTATAGGAGGTAGAGGTGTAGTGGTGGGGTGTTGACTATAGGAGGTAGAGGTGTAGTGGTGGGGTGTTGACTATAGGAGGTAGAGGTGTAGTGGTGGGGTGTTGACTATAGTTGACTATAGGAGGTAGAGGTGTAGTGGTGGGGTGTTGACTATAGGAGGTAGAGGTGTAGTGGTGGGGTGTTGACTATAGTTGACTATAGGAGGTAGAGGTGTAGTGGTGGGGTGTTGACTATAGGAGGTAGAGGTGTAGTGGTGGGGTGTTGACTATATGCGGTAGAGGTGTAGTGGTGGGGTGTTGACTATAGGAGGTAGAGGTGTAGTGGTGGGGTGTTGACTATAGGAGGTAGAGGTGTAGTGGTGGGGTGTTGACTATAGTTGACTATAGGAGGTAGAGGTGTAGTGGTGGGGTGTTGACTATAGGAGGTAGAGGTGTAGTGGTGGGGTGTTGACTATATGAGGTAGAGGTGTAGTGGTGGGGTGTTGACTATAGGAGGTAGAGGTGTAGTGGTGGGGTGTTGACTATAGGAGGTAGAGGTGTAGTGGTGGGGTGTTGACTATAGTTGACTATAGGAGGTAGAGGTGTAGTGGTGGGGTGTTGACTATAGGAGGTAGAGGTGTAGTGGTGGGGTGTTGACTATAGGAGGTAGAGGTGTAGTGGTGGGGTGTTGACTATAGGAGGTAGAGGTGTAGTGGTGGGGTGTTGACAATAGGAGGTAGAGTCAACTTCATATTCGCGTACTGGGTTAAACTGACTCCCTCTATATTTCTCGACTGCGTAACACTGCACACCAATGCACTGAAAGCATAACAATCAGAAAGAGGAGTGGTCTGAAGAATGAGTCAGAGAGAGAGAGATAAAGAGGAGTGTTATAGTGTAGCCTATAGCAGCTCAAACATACAAACCCTTTTATAGCAGCTCAAACATACAAACCCTTTTATAGCAGCTCAAACACACACTCTGTTACAGTAATATCCTATAGCAGCTCTAACATATGAACTCTGGGACAGTAATATCCTATAGCAGCTCTAACATATGAACTCTGGGACAGTAATATCCTATAGCAGCTCTAACATACGAACTCTGGGACAGTAATATCCTATAGCAGCTCTAACATATGAACTCTGGGACAGTAATATCCTATAGCAGCTCTAACATATGAACTCTGGGACAGTAATATCCTATAGCAGCTCTAACATATGAACTCTGGGACAGTAATATCCTATAGCAGCTCTAACATATGAACTCTGGGACAGTAATATCCTATAGCAGCTCTAACATATGAACTCTGAGACAGTAATATCCTATAGCAGCTCTAACATACGAACTCTGTTACAGTAATATCCTATAGCAGCTCTAACATATGAACTCTGGGACAGTAATATCCTATAGCAGCTCTAACATATGAACTCTGTTACAGTAATATCCTATAGCAGCTCTAACATATGAACTCTGAGACAGTAATATCCTATAGCAGCTCTAACATATGAACTCTGGGACAGTAATATCCTATAGCAGCTCTAACATATGAACTCTGAGACAGTAATATCCTATAGCAGCTCTAACATATGAACTCTGGGACAGTAATATCCTAAAAAAATAAAAATAAAAAATAAAGCTCTAATGTCAAACCCTTTTATAGCAGCTCTAATGTACAAACCCTTTTATAGCAGCTCTAATGTACAAACTCTGTTACAGTAATATCCTATAGCAGCTCTAACATACGAACTCTGGGACAGTAATATCCTATAGCAGCTCTAACATATGAACTCTGTTACAGTAATATCCTATAGCAGCTCTAACATATGAACTCTGTTACAGTAATATCCTATAGCAGCTCTAACATATGAACTCTGGGACAGTAATATCCTATAGCAGCTCTAACATATGAACTCTGGGACAGTAATATCCTATAGCAGCTCTAACATATGAACTCTGGGACAGTAATATCCTATAGCAGCTCTAACATATGAACTCTGTTACAGTAATATCCTATAGCAGCTCTAACATATGAACTCTGAGACAGTAATATCCTATAGCAGCTCTAACATATGAACTCTGTTACAGTAATATCCTATAGCAGCTCTAACATATGAACTCTGTTACAGTAATATCCTATAGCAGCTCTAACATATGAACTCTGTTACAGTAATATCCTATAGCAGCTCTAACATATGAACTCTGTTACAGTAATATCCTATAGCAGCTCTAACATATGAACTCTGAGACAGTAATATCCTATAGCAGCTCTAACATATGAACTCTGGGACAGTAATATCCTATAGCAGCTCTAACATATGAACTCTGGGACAGTAATATCCTATAGCAGCTCTAACATATGAACTCTGTTACAGTAATATCCTATAGCAGCTCTAACATATGAACTCTGGGACAGTAATATCCTATAGCAGCTCTAACATACGAACTCTGTTACAGTAATATCCTATAGCAGCTCTAACATATGAACTCTGTTACAGTAATATCCTATAGCAGCTCTAACATATGAACTCTGTTACAGTAATATCCTATAGCAGCTCTAACATATGAACTCTGTTACAGTAATATCCTATAGCAGCTCTAACATATGAACTCTGTTACAGTAATATCCTATAGCAGCTCTAACATATGAACTCTGGGACAGTAATATCCTATAGCAGCTCTAACATATGAACTCTGTTACAGTAATATCCTATAGCAGCTCTAACATATGAACTCTGTTACAGTAATATCCTATAGCAGCTCTAACATATGAACTCTGTTACAGTAATATCCTATAGCAGCTCTAACATATGAACTCTGTTACAGTAAATCCTATAGCAGCTCTAACATATGAACTCTGTTACAGTAATATCCTATAGCAGCTCTAACATATGAACTCTGTTACAGTAATATCCTATAGCAGCTCTAACATATGAACTCTGGGACAGTAATATCCTATAGCAGCTCTAACATATGAACTCTGAGACAGTAATATCCTATAGCAGCTCTAACATACGAACTCTGTTACAGTAATATCCTATAGCAGCTCTAACATATGAACTCTGTTACAGTAATATCCTATAGCAGCTCTAACATATGAACTCTGTTACAGTAATATCCTATAGCAGCTCTAACATACGAACTCTGGGACAGTAATATCCTATAGCAGCTCTAACATATGAACTCTGTTACAGTAATATCCTATAGCAGCTCTAACATATGAACTCTGGGACAGTAATATCCTATAGCAGCTCTAACATATGAACTCTGTTACAGTAATATCCTATAGCAGCTCTAACATATGAACTCTGGGACAGTAATATCCTATAGCAGCTCTAACATATGAACTCTGTTACAGTAATATCCTATAGCAGCTCTAACATACGAACTCTGGGACAGTAATATCCTATAGCAGCTCTAACATATGAACCCTGCCACGGACAGTACAACTAGAGTGCCGAACTAGGTACTAGGTAATACTAGGTAATAGCAGTCATTGTACAGTAAGCCAACGAGGCAGAGAGATGCGTTTAATGTTTGAGGCGTCATGACATCACTGGACAGAACAGAAGCATCTTGATCAGAGCTCAAGACAGCAGGACAGCTGGGGTTGCCAGGCAACTGCTCCCAGGATTGTCTGTGTTTATTATGGGGTGTTGTTCAGCTGTGAGAATGAGGAGGCTATGACACGGTGTTCGGGTACTAATAGTGGATGACACATTTGTCCGGGTTACATCTGATGAAGACGATACCTCTGGGTTATTAATGATACACACTCTGAGTGTTAGAATCTAGGCTGGCAAGAAACATGTCTCCACGAGGTAAGTACTGGGTCGCATAGCTTTGTTACTCACATGTTTATAGTACATGTGTCGTGCTGACTAGATTAACGTGTGGCACTGAGGAAACTCTAGTCCTCATCAGGCCTGTGTGCATCCATCGGTGTACACAGTCATCCAGCCAGTCAGTCAGTTAGTCAGTCAGCTAGTCAGTCAACCAACCAGCCAGTCAGCCAGTCAGCCAGCCAACCAGTCAGTCAGTCAGCCAACCAGCCAGCCAGCTAGTCAGTCAGCCAGCCAGCCAGTCAGTCAGCCAGTCAGCTAGTCAGCCAACCAACCAGTCAGCCAGTCAGTCAGTTAGTCACTCAGTCAGTCATCCAACTAGCCAGTCAGTCAGTCAGTCAGCCAGCTAGTCAGTCAGCCAACCAGCCAGTCAGTCAGCCAGTCAGCTAGTCAGTCAGACAGCCTGCCAGCTAGTCAGTCAGCCAATCAGCCAGTCAGTCAGCCAGTCAGCTAGTCAGTCAGACAGCCTGCCAGCTAGTCAGTCAGCCAACCATCCAGCCAGTCAGCTAGTCAGTCAGACAGCCTGCCAGCTAGTCAGTCAGCCAATCAGCCAGTCAGTCAGCCAGTCAGCTCGTCAGGCATCCAGTCATCCAGTCAGTCAGCCAGCCAGCCAGTCAGCAAGCCAGCCAGCCAGTCAGTCAGCCAATCAGCCAGTCAGTCAGCCAGTCAGCTCGTCAGGCATCCAGTCATCCAGTCAGTCAGCCAGCCAGCCAGCCAGCAAGCCAGCCAGCCAGCCAGCAAGCCAGCCAGCCAGTCAGTCAGCCAATCAGCCAGTCAGTCAGCCAGTCAGCTCGTCAGGCATCCAGTCATCCAGTCAGTCAGCCAGCCAGCCAGCCAGCAAGCCAGCCAGCCAGTCAGTCAGCCAGTCATCCAGTCAGTCAGCCAGTCAGCCAGTCATCCAGTCAGTCAGCCAGTCATCCAGTCAGTCAGCCAGTCATCCAGTCAGTCAGCCAGTCAGTCAGCCAGCCAGCCAGCCAGCAAGCCAGCCAGCCAGTCAGTCAGTCAGCCAGTCAGCCAGTCAGTCCTTTACTACACTGGGCTGCGTTCTGCTCTCCATATTGATTGTGGCCTGTCTTTGGTGAACCTCGGGGATAGCGTCTGGATCAAAGCCTGCTGCTTGTCCTAGTCTTTACAGCTGCCATTGACTGCCAATACGCTGTTTATCATGCATGAGATGTGGATACTAGTAGTAGACTCCTCTGTGCTGATTAATGAGGAAGAGGGGATGTGTGAGAGTAAAGGAGAGCCAGAGAAGAAAGAAAAGAGAGAGAGGAAGAAAAAGACAGAGAGCATGCGAGAGAGTAGAGAGAGAGAAGAAAAAGACTGTAGGAAAAGAGAAAGCACGAGAACATTAATGAAAGCTGGAGTGATAGAGAGAAATAGATGGATGGCAAATTAAATATATATATAGAGGGAGAGAGAGATAGAAGGACAGAAAGCAAAGTTGCGAGAGAGAGAGAGAGAGAGAGAGAGAGAGAGAGAGAGAGAGAGAGAGAGAGAGAGAGAGGGCCGTTGCTTCCGACACCATGTTTAATTAGATTTTAACAGGGACAATACAGGGTTTGTTCTCGCTCTCTGAGGACGGTTGTGTGCCCCTCTCCCTCTCCCCATACTTCACCACTCCGTTTCTCTCTACCTCCACCTCTCCTTCTATCTCTCCCCCTCTTCCTCTCCTTCTATCTCTCCCCCTCCACTTCTCCCTCTCCACCTCCTCCTCTCCCTCTCCCCCTTCATATCTCCTTCTATCCCTCTCCCTCTCTCTCTTCCTCTCCCCATACTTGACCTCTTCCCCTCCTTCTATTTCTCCCCCTCTAACTCTCCTTCTATCTCTCCCCCTTCACCTCTCCCTCTCCTTCTATCTCTCCCCCTCCACCTCTCCTATCTCTCCACCTCCTCCTCTCCCTCTCCTTCTATCTCTTCCCCTTCACCTCTCCCTCTCCTTCTATCTCTCCCCTTACATTCTGATGAGTTCTGATGATTCACTTCTGCTCTCAAAATAATCTGCTGCTTGGGATCTTACTGGAACGTCTTCCACAGCAAAGTGTTGTGTGGTCTGGAGAACAAAGATGTTTTACGGAAGACAGATAGAGATTCCAGTCAGTGTCTCTCTACTTGGTCGGACCATGAGGTTACATCCTACCTTGCGTCCCAACATCACCGAACACCAAACTGGCCCTCCATCCATCCAGACTCCAAATTTCAGAATCAGGCAACACATCAAAAAGTAATTCCCTGGACTGGAGCCCTCCTTTAGCCCTCTGAGATGTGGCCTGAGCTGGAGCCATGTCAACTCATCAACAGTAATTCCCTGGACTGGAGCCCTCCTTTAGCCCTCTGAGATGTGGCCTGAGCTGGAGCCATGTCAACTCATCAACAGTAATTCCCTGGACTGGAGCCCTCCTTTAGCCCTCTGAGATGTGGCCTGAGCTGGAGCCATGTCAACTCATCAACAGTAATTCCCTGGACCGGAGCCCTCCTTTAGCCCTCTGAGATGTGGCCTGATCTGGAGCCATGTCAACTCATCAACAGTAATTCCCTGGACTGGAGCCCTCCTTTAGCCCTCTGAGATGTGGCCTGATCTGGAGCCATGTCAACTCATCAACAGTAATTCCCTGGACTGGAGCCCTCCTTTAGCCCTCTGAGATGTGGCCTGAGCTGGAGCCATGTCAACTCATCAACAGTAATTCCCTGGACTGGAGCCCTCCTTTAGCCCTCTGAGATGTGGCCTGATCTGGAGCCATGTCAACTCATCAACAGTAATTCCCTGGACTGGAGCCCTCCTTTAGCCCTCTGAGATGTGGCCTGATCTGGAGCCATGTCAACTCATCAACAGTAATTCCCTGGACTGGAGCCCTCCTTTAGCCCTCTGAGATGTGGCCTGATCTGGAGCCATGTCAACTCATCAACAGTAATTCCCTGGACTGGAGCCCTCCTTTAGCCCTCTGAGATGTGGCCTGAGCTGGAGCCATGTCAACTCATCAACAGTAATTCCCTGGACTGGAGCCCTCCTTTAGCCCTCTGAGATGTGGCCTGATCTGGAGCCATGTCAACTCATCAACAGTAATTCCCTGGACCGGAGCCCTCCTTTAGCCCTCTGAGATGTGGCCTGAGCTGGAGCCATGTCAACTCATCAACAGTAATTCCCTGGACTGGAGCCCTCCTTTAGCCCTCTGAGATGTGGCCTGAGCTGGAGCCATGTCAACTCATCAACAGTAATTCCCTGGACTGGAGCCCTCCTTTAGCCCTCTGAGATGTGGCCTGAGCTGGAGCCATGTCAACTCATCAACAGTAATTCCCTGGACTGGAGCCCTCCTTTAGCCCTCTGAGATGTGGCCTGAGCTGGAGCCATGTCAACTCATCAACAGTAATTCCCTGGACTGGAGCCCTCCTTTAGCCCTCTGAGATGTGGCCTGATCTGGAGCCATGTCAACTCATCAACAGTAATTCCCTGGACTGGAGCCCTCCTTTAGCCCTCTGAGATGTGGCCTGAGCTGGAGCCATGTCAACTCATCAACAGTAATTCCCTGGACTGGAGCCCTCCTTTAGCCCTCTGAGATGTGGCCTGATCTGGAGCCATGTCAACTCATCAACAGTAATTCCCTGGACTGGAGCCCTCCTTTAGCCCTCTGAGATGTGGCCTGAGCTGGAGCCATGTCAACTCATCAACAGTAATTCCCTGGACTGGAGCCCTCCTTTAGCCCTCTGAGATGTGGCCTGAGCTGGAGCCATGTCAACTCATCAACAGTAATTCCCTGGACTGGAGCCCTCCTTTAGCCCTCTGAGATGTGGCCTGATCTGGAGCCATGTCAACTCATCAACAGTAATTCCCTGGACTGGAGCCCTCCTTTAGCCCTCTGAGATGTGGCCTGAGCTGGAGCCATGTCAACTCATCAACAGTAATTCCCTGGACTGGAGCCCTCCTTTAGCCCTCTGAGATGTGGCCTGATCTGGAGCCATGTCAACTCATCAACAGTAATTCCCTGGACTGGAGCCCTCCTTTAGCCCTCTGAGATGTGGCCTGATCTGGAGCCATGTCAACTCATCAACAGTAATTCCCTGGACTGGAGCCCTCCTTTAGCCCTCTGAGATGTGGCCTGAGCTGGAGCCATGTCAACTCATCAACAGTACTTTGTGTCCGTGTGTCCATCCGTGTGTGTCTCTCTGTGTCTCTCTGTGTGTTCGCCTCCGTGTGTGTCTCTCTGTGTGTCTCTCTGTGTGTTCGCCTCCGTGTGTGTCTCTCTGTGTGTTTCTCCGTGTGTTTCTCCGTGTGTGTCTCCGTGTGTTTCTACCGTGTGTTTCTCCGTGTGTGTCTCTGTGTGTGTCTCTGTGTGTGTTTCTCCGTGTGTGTCTCTGTGTGTGTGTCTCTGTGTGTTTCCGTGTGTGTCTCTGTGTGTGTCTCTGTGTGTGTTTCTCCGTGTGTGTCTCTGTGTGTGTCTCTGTGCGTCTCTCTGTGTGTGTGTCTCTGTGTGTGTGTCTCTGTGTGTCTCTCTGTGTGTGTGTCTCTGTGTGTCTCTCTGTGTGTTTCTCTGTGTGTCTCTCTGTGTGTGTGTGTCTCTCTGTGCGTCTCTGTGTGTGTGTCTCTGTGTGTGTGTGTCTCTGTGTGTCTCTCTGTGTGTGTGTCTCTGTGTGTCTCTCTGTGTGTGTGTCTCTGTGTGTCTCTCTGTGTGTGTTTCTCCGTGTGTGTCTCTGTGTGTGTCTCTGTGCGTCTCTCTGTGTGTGTGTCTCTGTGTGTGTGTCTCTGTGTGTCTCTCTGTGTGTGTGTCTCTGTGTGTCTCTCTGTGTGTTTCTCTGTGTGTCTCTCTGTGTGTGTGTCTCTCTGTGTGTGTGTCTCTGTGTGTCTCTCTGTGTGTGTTTCTCCGTGTGTGTCTCTGTGTGTGTCTCTGTGCGTCTCTCTGTGTGTGTGTCTCTGTGTGTGTGTCTCTGTGTGTCTCTCTGTGTGTGTGTCTCTGTGTGTCTCTCTGTGTGTTTCTCTGTGTGTCTCTGTGTGTGTGTGTGTCTCTCTGTGTGTCTCTGTGTGTGTGTCTCTGTGTGTCTCTCTCTGTGTGTGTCTCCGTGTGTGTCTCTGTGTGTGTCTGTCCGTGAGTGTCTCTCCGTGTGTATGTGTGTACGAACTGAAAGGACATTAATGAACATCAGAACCATAGAAAGAATGTTATTGGATGGAGGTAGAGATCTGTGTTTGAGAGGTCAGCTAGGTTTCCGTGGAGACAGGGTGCAGGGAGCTAAAACTGTATGGCTGAATGGTGATGTTACACCCCCTTAAAGGCACCCTATTCCCTAAATAGTGCACTACTTTTGACCAGGACCTATAGAGTAGTAGTGCACTACTTTTGACCAGGGCCTATAGGGTAGTAGTGCACTACTTTTGACCAGGGCCTATAGGGTAGTAGTGCACTACTTTTGACCAGGGCCTATAGGGTAGTAGTGCACTACTTTTGACCAGGGCCTATAGGGTAGTAGTGCACTACTTTTGACCAGGGCCTATAGGGTAGTAGTGCACTACTTTTGACCAGGGCCTATAGGGTAGTAGTGCACTACTTTTGACCAGGGCCTATAGGGTAGTAGTGCACTATAATAGAGAGGCGTTTGGGACGCAGGTTAGCATGAATCCATTGTGCCTCTCTAGGTTCTGCTCTGTTTGTTCTCTTGGTTTGTACACTCGCTGACAATGTCTCTGTCTAGCTTCATAATCCGCTTTATGTCTGTCTTTTGGATATTTGAAGCTGTAAATATTGATGATAGGAGGGTGCTCTCGGGGTGCTCTCGGGGTGCTCTCGGGGTGCTCTCAGGGAAATTGTCTCTGAATCTCAAACCAAAAACCCCTCACCCCATTGTCCTAGGCACATCTCCCCTAAGGAGATATGAGAGGATCGGGTACATGTAGGTATGAGCAAAAATAGGGATCATTCCACGTGGCTTATCAGAGGGCTAGACAGATACCCTAACATCTATTTAACCCTCTGAGATCAAGGGCTAAGGGTTGACTTCAGTCTCACCGCTGATATTCAGTCTCACCTCTGATATTCGGTCTTCTACCTCTGATATTCAGTCTCACCTCTGATATTCAGTCTCACCTCTGATATTCAGTCTTCTACCTCTGATATTCAGTCTCACCTCTGATATTCAGTCTTCTACCTCTGATATTCAGTCTCACCTCTGATATTCAGTCTTCTACCTCTGATATTCAGTCTCACCTCTGATATTCAGTCTTCTACCTCTGATATTCAGTCTCACCTCTGATATTCAGTCTTCTACCTCTGATATTCAGTCTTCTACCTCTGATATTCAGTCTTCTACCTCTGATATTCAGTCTCACCTCTGATATTCAGTCTTCTACCTCTGATATTCAGTCTTCTACCTCTGATATTCAGTCTCACCTCTGATATTCAGTCTTCTACCTCTGATATTCAGTCTTCTACCTCTGATATTCAGTCTCACCTCTGATATTCAGTCTTCTACCTCTGATATTCAGTCTCACCTCTGATATTCAGTCTTCTACCTCTGATATTCAGTCTCACCTCTGATATTCAGTCTCACCTCTGATATTCAGTCTCACCTCTGATATTCAGTCTCCTACCTCTGATATTCAGTCTTCTACCTCTGATATTCAGTCTTCTACCTCTGATATTCAGTCTTCTACCTCTGATATTCAGTCTCACCTCTGATATTCAGTCTTCTACCTCTGATATTCAGTCTTCTACCTCTGATATTCAGTCTCACCTCTGATATTCAGTCTTCTACCTCTGATATTCAGTCTTCTACCTCTGATATTCAGTCTTCTACCTCTGATATTCAGTCTCACCTCTGATATTCAGTCTTCTACCTCTGATATTCAGTCTCACCTCTGATATTCAGTCTTCTACCTCTGATATTCAGTCTCACCGCTGATATTCAGTCTCACCTCTGATATTCAGTCTCACCTCTGATATTCAGTCTCACCTCTGATATTCAGTCTCACCTCTGATATTCAGTCTCATCTCTGATATTCGGTCTTCTACCTCTGATATTCAGTCTCACCTCTGATATTCAGTCTCACCTCTGATATTCAGTCTTCTACCTCTGATATTCAGTCTTCTACCTCTGATATTCAGTCTTCTACCTCTGATATTCAGTCTCACCTCTGATATTCAGTCTTCTACCTCTGATATTCAGTCTTCTACCTCTGATATTCAGTCTCATCTCTGATATTCAGTCTTCTACCTCTGATATTCAGTCTCACCTCTGATATTCAGTCTTCTACCTCTGATATTCAGTCTCATCTCTGATATTCAGTCTTCTACCTCTGATATTCGGTCTTCTACCTCTGATATTCAGTCTTCTACCTCTGATATTCAGTCTCACCTCTGATATTCAGTCTCACCTCTGATATTCAGTCTCATCTCTGATATTCAGTCTTCTACCTCTGATATTCAGTCTCACCTCTGATATTCAGTCTCACCTCTGATATTCAGTCTCACCTCTGATATTCAGTCTTCTACCTCTGATATTCAGTCTCACCTCTGATATTCAGTCTTCTACCTCTGATATTCAGTCTTCTACCTCTGATATTCAGTCTCACCTCTGATATTCAGTCTTCTACCTCTGATATTCAGTCTCACCTCTGATATTCAGTCTCACCTCTGATATTCAGTCTTCTACCTCTGATATTCAGTCTTCTACCTCTGATATTCAGTCTTCTACCTCTGATATTCAGTCTTCTACCTCTGATATTCAGTCTCACCTCTGATATTCAGTCTTCTACCTCTGATATTCAGTCTCACCTCTGATATTCAGTCTCACCTCTGATATTCAGTCTCACCTCTGATATTCAGTCTCACCTCTGATATTCAGTCTCATCTCTGATATTCGGTCTTCTACCTCTGATATTCAGTCTCACCTCTGATATTCAGTCTCACCTCTGATATTCAGTCTTCTACCTCTGATATTCAGTCTTCTACCTCTGATATTCAGTCTCACCTCTGATATTCAGTCTTCTACCTCTGATATTCAGTCTTCTACCTCTGATATTCAGTCTCATCTCTGATATTCAGTCTTCTACCTCTGATATTCAGTCTCACCTCTGATATTCAGTCTTCTACCTCTGATATTCAGTCTCATCTCTGATATTCAGTCTTCTACCTCTGATATTCGGTCTTCTACCTCTGATATTCAGTCTTCTACCTCTGATATTCAGTCTCACCTCTGATATTCAGTCTCACCTCTGATATTCAGTCTCATCTCTGATATTCAGTCTTCTACCTCTGATATTCAGTCTTCTACCTCTGATATTCAGTCTTCTACCTCTGATATTCAGTCTTCTACCTCTGATATTCAGTCTTCTACCTCTGATATTCAGTCTCACCTCTGATATTCAGTCTCACCTCTGATATTCAGTCTTCTACCTCTGATATTCAGTCTCACCTCTGATATTCAGTCTCACCTCTGATATTCAGTCTCACCTCTGATATTCAGTCTCACCGCTGATATTCAGTCTCACCTCTGATATTCAGTCTTCTACCTCTGATATTCAGTCTCACCTCTGATATTCAGTCTCACCGCTGATATTCAGTCTCACCTCTGATATTCAGTCTCACCTCTGATATTCAGTCTTCTACCTCTGATATTCAGTCTTCTACCTCTGCAACATGCAGAGGTAGAATTTAGTTTGGAATATGAATGGGTGTAAATTAACGTTTAATCTACGTGGAGGATGTTGATCTATGATGTTGATCTAGGATGTTGATCCAGGATGTTGATCTATGATGTTGATCTATGATGTTGATCTATGATTTATGTGTTTTGTTCTCTCCCTGGGAGAGTCTTGAAAGCCTCTGGTTTCTACACTAGGGGTTTGTCTAACTACAGTCACTTGGAACATCGTTTAATTTCCATGACTGTTACAATCAGATGCATGAACTGGTATAGTGCCCGTCAAGGTTCAACGGTCAAGGGTCGAGGTTCATGCATGCACCATAAAAAAAGGTTGCTTATTAAAACTACATTTAAAAAAGGCATTGATCTGAATACAAACATGATTCTGATCCTGTTGTCTGTCTTCCTTTGTGTGATGGTGTGATGGTGTTAGACTGACAATACTACTGGTGTGTGTGTGATGGTGTGTGTGATGGTGTGTGTGTGATGGTGTGTGTGTGATGGTGTGTGATGGTGTGTGTGTGATGGTGTGTGTGTGTGTGATGGTGTGTGTGATGGTGTGTGATGGTGTGTGTGTGTGATGGTGTGTGTGTGATGGTGTGTGATGGTGTGTGTGTGATGGTGTGTGTGTGATGGTGTGTGTGATGGTGTGTGATGGTGTGTGTGTGATGGTGTGTGTGTGATGGTGTGTGATGGTGTGTGTGTGATGGTGTGTGTGTGTGTGATGGTGTGTGTGATGGTGTGTGATGGTGTGTGTGTGATGGTGTGTGTGTGATGGTGTGTGTGTGATGGTGTGTGTGATGGTGTGTGTGATGGTGTGTGTGTGTGTGATGGTGTGTGTGATGGTGTGTGATGGTGTGTGTGTGATGGTGTGTGTGTGATGGTGTGTGTGTGATGGTGTGTGATGGTGTGTGTGTGATGGTGTGTGTGTGTGTGATGGTGTGTGTGATGGTGTGTGATGGTGTGTGTGTGATGGTGTGTGTGTGATGGTGTGTGTGTGATGGTGTGTGTGTTGGTGTGTGTGATGGTGTGTGTGTGTGTGTGATGGTGTGTGTGATGGTGTGTGTTGGTGTGTGTGTGATGGTGTGTGTGTGATGGTGTGTGTGTGATGGTGTGTGTGTGATGGTGTGTGTGATGGTGTGTGTGATGGTGTGTGTGATGGTGTGTGTGTGTGATGGTGTGTGTGATGGTGTGTGTGATGGTGTGTGTATCATGGTGTGGTGTGATGGTGTGTGTGATGGTGTGTGATGGTGTGTGTATCATGGTGTGGTGTGATGGTGTGTGTGATGGTGTGTGTGATGGTGTGTGTGATGGTGTGTGTGATGGTGTGTGTGATGGTGTGTGTGATGGTGTGTGTGTGTGATGGTGTGTGTGATGGTGTGTGTATCATGGTGTGGTGTGATGGTGTGTGTGATGGTGTGTGTGATGGTGTGTGTGATGGTGTGTGTGTGTGATGGTGTGTGTGATGGTGTGTGTGATGGTGTGTGTGTGATGGTGTGCGTATCATGGTGTGGTGTGATGGTGTGTGTGATGGTGTGTGTGATGGTGTGTGTGATGGTGTGTGTGTGTGATGGTGTGTGTGATGGTGTGTGTGATGGTGTGTGTGTGTGATGGTGTGTGTGATGGTGTGTGTGATGGTATGTGTGTGTGATGGTGTGTGTGATGGTGTGTGTGTGTGTGTGTGTGATGGTGTGTGTGTGATGGTGTGATGGTGATGGTGTGTGTGTGATGGTGTGTGTGTGATGGTGTGTGTGTGATGGTGTGTGTGTGA